>NC_077244.1:40202009-40507842 GCF_947179165.1 Solanum dulcamara | reverse complement strand
TTATTATATTTTGGGGGATTCTGGGGTATTGGGAGTATTAAGTCAATACCTGCACTTCTTGCTTGTGTGTTTACATAATTATCACCTGGTGAGGCAGTACCTGTGCAGTCTACATGAGGAATTGGGGTCTGTGGGGACACTGAGATAATCTCATGTCTTTGTTCTTTGGTTTTTTCTTGCCATGTTGGTAAACTCCTTTTCTTGGAGTTCCTTGTGTTTACTGGTTCCCCTGCATCTTGGTTAGTGGTGTGATCTTGTGTAACAAGATCAACATAAATATTGGAACTGGAAATAGGATTAGGAGACTTACCTGCACTTGTGTTTTTCTGCTGTAATTGATCTTTGTTGCTGTAGTTCTGTGGTGGAGTAGGCCTATTCACATTGTTTTGTTAATGATGGCTTTGTCCCTTGTGTTGTTTCTTCTTCTGAATTTGCCATTCATTCTCATTTGTATTATCATTCATGGTCTGTGTTTGAGTTGGAACTTCAGTTGGTGAGGTGTAGTTCCTTTTCTGCACACCAGAAGTTTGTGGGTCCTCTTGGTTATTTCCATTTCTGTTCTCCCTGGTCTTGCTCTTTTTAGCAGCTTCTTCATCTTTTCTTCTCTGTTGTTCATCATTCTTCCTCTTAATATTACAAGCATGCTGCCTATGTCCCTGGTGTTTACAATACATACAGTATTCTGGGACATTCTCATATTGGAGAATTTGCCATCTTCCTATGTTGGGATCCTTTTTATCATGGCTAAGCCACACATGAGAAGGTCTCTCTTTAGTGAGATCAACCTGAACTCTCACCTTGGCAGTGCTCCCTCTAGTCTTCTGAATGGATACTGCATCCATGAATAATACTTTGCCAACAGGAGCAAGCAAAGTAGTCACAAACTCCTTAGTGTAACAATGCCAGGGGAGCTCAGGAAGGGCCACCCAAATTGGCACAATAGGAGTCTCTTCCTCAGGCCTGAATGTTGGTGTCCAGGTTTGTATTCTCATACTTTGTCCCTCAATTATCATTCTCTGTTTGGTCCACACTGTGGTGTAGTCCATTTCATTATCCAGGTCTATGTACACATGCCTAGCATTAAAGTGGGCAATCTTAACTCCTCCTACAAGTTGAGTTTGGAGGATGAAGCTTTTCTTGATAAGCTCTATTTTAGGCATAGTATTGGAGAATTTACCCACTAGAGTAAATTTACATTTTTCAGCTAATTTGACCATGAAATCATTGTTGTCATATAGCACTGCAGGAAGACCTTGTCTAGTGGTGTATATAGGTGTAGATAATTCTACAGGGGTCTCAGTTCTTGCTTGATTGATTCTCAATTTAGCAGCAAAGGTTTGAGTTACAGTATAAGGGGCAGGCTGAGGTACTTGTTCTTTTCTGCTAGGGAACTGAGGCTTCTGAGCATTTTGGTTGGTGTGACCACCTGTTTGTTGATGGTTGGCAGCTAGGTTGTGTTCCTTTGGTTGGGGTTGGTTGTACACTAACTTAGGAGCTTGGTGATTTTGATTAGTCCTATCAAAATTACTAGATATTTTGGGGAAATTTTGCTGGTTTAGAGAGTTCCTTGTAGGGGCTGCTGTCAGGTTGGTATTTGTTTTGGGAATGTTGGTACCTTTGTTCTGCATAACATTAGCTACAACAGGTTCTTTTTGCTTAGTTGCATTAAGGATATTGCCAGCACCATTTCCAGGATGACATTCCATCCCCTGCATTGAAGGTTTTATCACAGCACCATGGTTCTCATTTGCATTGGATTGCAAGTGAGTTCCAATGGATTTCAGCATGCCATGGGCATTACCAGTTTCAACATTTTTACCATTAGGATTAACAAGAGGTGATTCAGCAGTCTTAGCATGTATTTGATCATCAAGGTTAGCATAATTAGTATGAGGTAATGGAGATTGGTTTAAGGGTTCAGAAAACTTACCTTGTGGTTCTGCAGGATTCATACTGTTACATTGTTGTGGAGCTCCTGAAGTATTTCTATCAATCTTGGAACATTGATTCATCAACTTTGCATTATCAATTAGGTGCATATCATCATTTGGTTGATTGATTTGCTCAGGTTGCAAACATTGATTAAGAGCCAGTGTATTCATTTCAGCTTGAAATGCAGCAGAACTGGGCACATCACCTTGAGGAGCGTCTTGACGACTTTTTGAATTTTGACTTGTAGGTGATGATTCGAAGTATGTACCTTTACTGGATGTCTCCACAACACTCTTGGGAAGATTTTGGCGCTGGTTTTGCATTGATTGGGTCGCCGGAGCTCCGGCGAGCCCACTTGGACAGTAGCTCTGCTGCCTATGCATATTTGTGCTAATCGAAGGGCATTGAATTTCTTCTATAGTGTTTGGGGGATGAGGAATCATATTTTGCATATCAAATAAACCAAAACTGATTGAATTACCTGAATTGGAAGCTCGAATTTGGTTTTCCAATTGTTCTTCATTTTTTGAACCAGTAGCAGCTTTTTGGAAATTCGAATTGGTGTGTGAAGATTCGAGAGTTCTTACCTGGTGAGGATTGTTCAGTGCATTGGAGCGCCCATGTTGGCATTGGTTTTCGACTGAAAAAGTTGCCGGAGCTCCGGCAGCTTCTTCGGCGACTTGCTCCTTTACTATTTCTCCGGCCATTTGGTCTAATAATTGGTGAGGAGAGGCGCTTGGATGTGGGGAACAAACCCCTGGGTTGGGCGCCCTTCGAATGTCACCGGAAATTGCTCGCGCCGTCGGTGGACCAGTCGCGACTCCTTCATCAGTCGCCAGTGAATATCTCGCTTGGATGATTCAAATGATCTGATTTTTGCATATTATGTAGTTCTTGCAATGCTGATGATTCCCCAATTTTTTGTTCGATTCGAATTAGCCCAGCTTTCTCCAAATCGTTGATGTGATGAACCCAAGCGATTTGCTCCTCCGACAGTGCTACAGTGATCGCCGACTGATTTTGCACTTTGGAGGGGCTACGGGTGGAATTTTCCGATGCTACGACTTGCGTTGCATTCGTGTCGTCGTTATCTTCGTTCTTGTCTTTCGAACGAAATTTTTCTACGTCGGGAGGTGGTTCCCCTCCCATACCCACTTAATGCTCACTTGTATGACTAGTAGAGAGCTTTTGTCTTAGAGAGATGTTAGAGAGAGAGAGTAGTTCATGAAATCAAACTGCTTTTATAGAGTTGATGAATCAGGTGTTTCAATCTTACTTGAATTTCTTCGTGATTGTATTTATTGATGACATCTTGGTTTACTCCAAAAATGAGGCCGACCATGTTCTTCACTTGAGGACAGTACTTCAGAGGTTGAAAGAGGAGAAGTTGTATGCAAGTACTCCAAATATGAGTTTTGAATTGAGTCTGTGGCTTTCTTGGGTCGTATGGTGACCAAAGAGGGGATTATGGTTGATCCGACCAAGGTTGCAGTGGTTTATGATTGCGCTAGACCTACTTTCCTACCAATATTTAGAGTTTCATTAAGTCAGCGGGTTGCTATCATCGATTCGTCCAAAGTTTCTCTTCTATTACAGACCCATTGGACTTAGAAGACCATACTTTTTCACTGGACGGATGAGTACGAGGCAAGCTTTCAAAATCTCAAGGAGTTGTTGAAATCGACACCTATTTTAGCTTTACCCAATGAGGGTGTAGCATTTTTTGTAACTTGTGATGCTTCAGGTGTTGATTTAGTCGTGTATTGATTCAAAATATGAGAGTTATAACCTATGTTTCTCGACAGTTGATGGTGTATGAGAAGAACTATCCTACCCATGATTTGAAGTTAGCAGCGGTGGTCTTCATTTTGAAGTTATGACAACATTACCTTTATGGTATGCATTGTGAGGTCTTTATTGATCATCATAGCCTTAAGTATCTCTTTTCTCCACCAAATTTGAACATGAGGTAGTGCAAATAGTTGAAATTGTTGAAGAATTATGACATTATCATTTTTTATCATCCGGGCAAGGCAAATATGGTAACAGATGCTTTGAGAAGGTACCAAGTATGGCTAATTTAGCCTTTTTCAAGTTAAGGAGAGATCTTTGCCATTGGAGGTTCAACCTTTGGCTAGAAAGTTAGAGCGAGTTGATATTTTAGCACTTTATCGTATTTTAGCCTTCGTTAAGGCTAGGTCTAGTTGATGTATCTGATTCATGTTCATTAATTTGATGATGACAAGTTGAGAATGATTCAGGACAAAGTATTGAGAGGTGAAACTAAGTCGACTTCTATTGATCTAGAGGGGGTTTTGAGGATTAGTGGTCGTATTTGTGTGCCTAAAGTTTGGGTTGGGTGCGTATGATATTGGTGGAGGCTCATTGTTTGAAATATTCTATTCATCCGGGGGTAGAAAATACGTGTCATGATTTGAAGCAACACTATTGGTGGTGTGGTATGAAGAGGGACAACATGGACATTATAGGTAAGTGGTTGAATTGCTAGCAAGTGAAGTATGAACATCAAAGATTGGGTGGAATGATGCAGATGATGCCCATTCCTGAGTGGAAGTAGGAGCACACTAGTATGCACTTCGTAGATGGATTACCTTTGACTTTGGGTAAGTATGATTCTATTTGACTGATTGTGGATTGACTCACCAAATCAGTGACTAGCTATAATGCGGAGCAGTTGATCAAGATCTATATTCATGAGATTGTTCATTTGCATGTTGTACCTATCTTCATTGTGTTTGATAAAGGTACATAGTTTACCCTGCATTTCTGGAGCTCTATGCAGGAGTAGATGGGTACCAAGCTTGAGTTGAGCACTAATTTAATCTGAGATCGATGCTCAGTCCGAGCGGACTATTTATATGCTAGAGTATATGTTTTGAGCTTATGTTATAGATTTCGGTAGTCATTTGGATCAATTCTTACTCCTTGCAAAGTTTGCCTATAATAATAGTTATCATTCCAGCATTAGATGACACCATTTGAAACTTTATATGAGAGGAGGTGCAGATCTCCCATTGGATGGTTTGATTCATTTGAGGTGCGACCTTGGGCTATAAATTTGTTGAGAGATTCCATGGATAGAGTGAGATTGATTCAGCAGCGTCTTATGACTACCCAGAGTAAGCAAACGAGTTATGTTGATAGGCGTGTTCGTTATGTGTCCTTTGCTATTAGTAAATAGGTTTTGCTTATAGTGCTGCCCACTAAGAGTGTGATGAGGTTTGGAAAGAAAGGGAAGCTTAGTACGAAGTTTATTAGATGCCATTATTGTAGCTGAATCACGTAACCTTATGTACTTGAATAATTTTAAATTTTCCTTTTATCATATACTCAGGATGTTGTGGCTAACCAAGCATATGATACAAAGAACTAAGAATGACATCTCACGTCAGTTAATGTTAATAATTAACTTAAACTTGATGTTAATTATTAAAGTGCAAAAATGAATTGTATAGGAAGTGCCTACATCAAAGACAATCCGGTGCACAAAATATCTCATATTAACATTATGAAAAAGAACCAAACAATAAAAGAATAGGCAGAGTGTAATGCTCTAACTAATTAAGTTAATATTTGTACTTCAATGAAACACTCCTTATTAAATATATTATGTTTTACTCACATTTTAGGAACTTGAAACTTTGCAAAATTTTAAAATTTGCCTACTATAAATTGCGATTGAAATTTAAGGGATTGTATTGGGATATTTACATAAAATATAAATTAAATTTCTCTTAATTTTTTTTAAAAAAGGAGCTTATATATAAATATATATATATGCATTTGGGCTGCCCACTTTTACCTTTTGGGCAGCCACCTTTCTAATAGGTGCTAAGTGATAAATATCACTTTGGAAGACTTTCTCTTATGCTTTCTCTCACAATTTAGGTTTCTTAAAGTCAAGGAAACACTTTGAACCCTCTCCATCATAATCCCTCACAAAATCACCAAGGAAACTTGTCCTTTCAACTAGAACTCAAAGCAGCCCCTCCCTTGTGATAAGTAAACCAAATTCGTTTTAGAAACTGTGTAACTGTTAATAATTTTAGCACATCTTGTTGTGTAGAGCTTTGATTTTAGGAAATAAATATGTTTTGGAAATCTAACTCACACACCTACAACTTTTATGTTTATGTTAGAGCCTAATTCGGCTGTTATTGAGTCAAAAAAGAAGGTCGCTACACAGAGCGTACATAACTTTATTAAAACAAAATTTATTCACATGATATAAAATGATCAATCTTAAGCCATAATAATAGTAACTTGTCAAGACACATTATTTTAAACAAATAAATATAATAATCAATATTTGTTAACTCTTCATGACAGATTAAACTAGAAAGTAGCCAAGAATCGTAAAAACAATAGGCTTGTCTCCTTTTTATTATTATTTTCATGGTCAAAAGACATTTATAATAAGCAATAACAGTGAGCCAATAATTAAGAATATCAATCTATCATTGTTTTCTTCTACACACAATTATAGAACTATGTTTCGAGCTAGCATATGACAAATATTTTTAGGGTGACAGAAAATTAAAGAAAATTTCTTTTAGCCCTTATTTAATTTTAATCAGATACTGAACAATACGGCTAAACAAAACTCTTGATACCACATGTTGAATTTCAACACATATTATAAGGCCAAACACAGTAGAAAAAATAAATAGGAACATATTTTCAGCCAATATTATCCAAGTGGTATAGAAAATCGTGTTTGCCTTGCCAAGAACTTTAACAAGAAAGAAGAAGGAACTCTAAGAATATTCTACCTTGTGCGTATCAAAGTGTGTGCCATACTAATAGAGTCACATGCATATTTATAGGTAGGCTAGGGTCTCTTAGGTAAATAATTTTAACCCTAAGAATTTTTCATAATTATTTTTTGCAATCAAAGAAATACCATATATGCATGACTTGGAGAAACAATAATTCACTAATTTATTACTTTATTTCAGAGATAAAATAATATTTAATTATCAAATATGTGGTCTACATTAAAGTCTCCTACAAAAGAGACGTAATTCATACATTAAATGCTAGTCCAACTTCAAACTGCAAACTCTATCGTAGATTCCCGAATATTCATTTAAATTATAAAAACATCTTTCTGTGATCTGAAAGACAAACAACATATATAAAAAGGGGTCTTTAATTCCTTCATTTGTTGTATGCATTTTTTGGCCATGGATGAGCCGTAAAACAATTTAGTAATACACAATATTGTAACTTTTGCTTTTCCGTATCTTTTTATTTGTTGTTGTTGATAAAAAGGAAAGGGCAAAAACTTGTTGCATGTAAAGTAATTTTATTCAAAATAGAAAGGTGATTTTGACTCGTCAGCTTTTATTCATTGTAAAAAGCACAAAGGGGAACTCATTTATCAAGATATGTAATGATTCCATATGGTTAACTATGATATTGTTTTTTAAATAATGGACCTTACCCAAGGATCTCACCCCTCGTGGCGGTCAGGGGTTGAGCCACACACCCCCAAGCTTTATTATAAATAAAAAAAGAAAATATATGGAGGGGGACATAAACCTAACCTCCAATCCTATGGTGGTTCATAAGTCAGCCATCCTTCTAAAGTCAGCCAACTCATCCCTGATACAAGAAGATGAATCCTAGAAACTAGGCACCTAAAGGAGAGGACTCATCTCGATACAATAATTCTAGAAAAGCGTAAATAAGGGAGACTCTCCCCTTACATAAATATAAGAAGAAGTCTATGCAATATAGGAAGCTCCATAACCAAGTCTTGTTTGATCCTTCTCTTGAAGTAACCTTAGATTGTGTATGATCCCGGATCTGGTAGGAACTTGCAGTGTACCTTCACAAAACAAGTAAAAGATAGGAACCTACACTAGTTCTTATATCTAGTCGTAGGTTATTTCAAGAGTCGTCTAACCTACTAAGGTTGGCTAAGGTTGGTTAATGAGTCGAGTAACCTATGAGAGGACTCCTCTCAATACAATAATTCTAAAAAAGCGTAAATAGGGGAGACTCTCTCCTTACAATACAAGATTAAAATATAATAAATACTTCATAAAAGTTATAACTAATACTAAGAGACAACCTAAATGAAGATCTATAGCTTGCTGCAACAGCACTCATGGAAGTTCTTGTATTCTTTTGAGATTCCTCCTTCTGAAATTGACCAAACCAACCTTGTCCAAGTCATAGTATGCTCTTGCTTCCTTGGGTAGTTGACTTGACTTGAAGTAGACTTGTGAACTGGTGCATTTGTGACTTTGTTTAGAAAGCTGGTCTGCAACAAAATTGGCTTCCCTATACACATGGTAGCATCTAAAGTATTGGAAAAGTCAACAGTCTTAAATAGTTTATCCATATGACTTCTGACTGACCATGGAGGCTTAGTACTCTGATTAATCCAATTAAGGAGTAGCTTAGAATCTATTTCCAAGATAACCTTCTTGTATCCAAGTTGAAGGCACCATGTGAGACCAAACAGAGCTGCCTGAGTTTCAGCCTGATTATTAGTCCCCTCCCCTATAGGTGCAACAAAAGCGAAAATGATCTCACCCTGGCTATTTCTGAGTATGCCTCATGTTCCAGCTCTTACAGGGTTATCGAATGAGCTATCATCAGTATTGAGCTTCACAATATTTTTTGAGGATGCTCTCCATCTAACAATGATGATCCTAGTTACATGCACACATCTTTCAGTCAGCAAGATCATGTCCTTCCAGCAACTAGGCCATTTGATATAAGGGAAGGTAGTATGAACTAGGTTGTTGATTTCCCTCTGAATAGAGTATTTAACTCTAGTGAGGTTAGAGCTTTTCCCTCCATACTTGCAAGAACATCTATTCTTCCAAAGGTCCCAACAAATAAAAATGGGGATAATATGAAGTATAAGCTTGTAAGCTGCATTGTTAGCCTTGGAACTCCACCATCTCATCACTAAATTTCTGAGAGGGGTGTAATCTTTATTCATGCTAACTGAATAAGCAAAGAAACTCCAGGTGTTTCTATAAAAGTTTCCAGCCACAAAGATGTGGTCAATGGTGTCCAGAACTGGTTGATAACAACACTAACAATTGGAGGGATTGTATCCAAAGCTGCATATCTTCTCATTTTTAGGAAGCTTCCCTTTTAAGGTTCTCCATAAGAGGAAGGATCGTTTAAAAGGAATCAACTTATGCCAAGTATTAGCAGTGATGATTGTGACAACTTTCTTCTTTCTAATTTGCTCCCATGCTGAAGAGCAGGTGAATTCTCCATTAGAATTAGGTTTCCATATAGGTTGATCATCCAGGCCAGGTTGATAACTGACCTGCAAGTCTAGAATATTGGCTACCATCTGAGGAGGAGCTATTCTAGTAATTATTTTAATATCCCATTGGCCCTCAATCAAGAACTCTGCAACTCTAATATTATTAGGCCTAGTATTGTATTCTTTGTGCCTAGTTAAGGGGATATTGCCCAACTAGTCATCCCACCAGAAGTAGCTAGAACCTGAATGTATCCTCTATTGAATATGAGCTTTCATTTGGTGTTTGTTTTTCATCATGTGCTTCCAAACCAGAGATTGTCTAGTGTCCCACTTCTTAGCTATATGATTGTCTCTTTGACAATATTTAGCTCTTAAGAAATCACCCCATAAAGACTTTTTGGATCTGAATATCCACCATTATTTGTATTAAAAGGAAAGAGCTACATCAGTTAGATTCCTAACTCCAATTCCTATTTCATTATAGGGATAACTTAGATTTTTCCATGAGGACTAGTGATATTTATTTCTATCATTTATCCAACCCCCCAAAAAATCTACAGTTATATTGTGTATCTGTTTCATGATGGTGCTGGGAGGTGAAATTATAGAAAGAAGGTGTATAGGCATAGACTGAATGATATTTTTCACCAGGGTCACCCTTCCTCCATAGCTTAAGATCCTGGATTGCCATCCCATAAGTCTTACTATGATCTTGGATACTAACTCAGAGTAGTAGATCACTCTTTGCCTCCCAATGTATAAAGGGCATCCCAAGTATGTAATGGGACTGTTCTTCTACATAAAACCAGTGGTTTTCTGAATTCTTCTCACAGTAGCTCTGAAAGCATTTGAAGAAAACATGAAGTGACTCTTACTCTTATTAATGAGTTGTCCAGAAACCTCTTCATACACTGCAAGGGTCTTCATGATAAGTTTCAGAGATGCTTTCCTACCTGATATGAAGATGATCACATCATCTGCAAAGCTTAGATGATTGATTTGAGGTCCTTTTTGCTGCATGTAGAAACCATGATACTGAGGGTATAATGCAGTCTATTCATAAGTCTAGATAACACCTCTGCACCTAAGATGAAGAGAGATGGGGAAAGGGGATCTCCTTGTTTAAGGCCCCTCTTAGAATGGAAGAAAACCATGTTTGACCCCATTGATAATAATTGAGTACTAATTTTTTTGGCCATTATCCTCCAAGTCATATCAATAAATTGTTCCCCAAAACCCATTTTTATCAGGACTAGACATGTGTAAGACCAAGATACCCTATCATAGGCTTTGGTCATGTCCAGTTTAATCACAACATTGCCACCCTCCTTTAGTTTTTTAAATTGATGAATAATTTTCTTTGAGAGCATGATATTCTCAGAGATACTTCTATTCTTCCCAAAACCAGATTGATTAATAAAGATAAGATTGGGAAGAATAGGGGTTAATCTCAGACTCAGAATTTTGGAAATTATTTTGTTTGTGAAGTTGCTGAGGCTTATTGGTCTAAATTTTGATAGTTTGTTAGGATGGTGCACTTTTGGGAGTAAAACCAAACATGAATGAGAAAAGTATTTGGTCATGGTGCATCTACAAAAGAAGGAATGAACTACAGCTAACAGATCTTTACAGATAATGTCCCAGCAAGCTTTAAAAAACTTGCCACTCATTCCATCAGGACCTGCTGCAGAATATGGATTCATTGAGAAAACCACTGTCTTTAGCTCCTCCATAGTATGACTAGCTTGTAAGACAGTATTATGTTCTTTAGATACCAATCTAGGAATGCATTATAAGGCATCCTCTTTAATATAATTCTCTTCCCCTGTAAAAATATTTTGAAAACACTCACATGTAGCTTTGGCTATACCTTCATCTCCCTATATCCAGTTACCATATTCACCTTGAATTTTGTGAATATATAATTTACTTTTTCTCCCTCTAATCAGAGCATGAAAGTATCTGGAATTCATGTCTCCTTCTTTGAAATAATGAAGCTAAGTTTTTTGCTTGAGCTTAGACTCCTCCAGTTTTAGATATCTAATATATTCAACATTTAGGGCATGGAGGTTAATTCTGTTCTCCTCAGTATTCATGCTGATGAGCTTTTCCTTAGCCATTCTAGTTTTATCCTCATGCTCTTTAACTTTGGCATAAATATCCCTAAATTTATTTTTGGACCAAATACTAAGAGTGGAGGCTACTCTTTTCAGCTTTTGATGAAAGATCCACATAGGATCACCTTCCATAATTTTGTTCCAGCAGGCCTTCACTGTCTCCAAAAGGAGGCTTGCTCTGTCCAGCAGTTAAGAAACTTGAAATATTTAATGGGAGTAGTATGCTAATTTTCTATTTCCATTAGAAGAGGACAATGATCAGATCCCACAGAAGGTAGGTGAGTGATAGAAGTGTGAGGCATAATCTCTACCCACTTGTCATTAACCATAGACCTATCTAATCTTTTCCAGATTCTAAAAGCAATACCTCTCCTGTTTGACCAAGTGAATTTTTGACCACTAAATCCAATGTCCATCAATACAAAAACTTCAATTACTTTGATGAATTCTAAGCTTTTCCTCATATTATAAGGAAGGACTCCCAGTTTTTCTTCAGGAGTTTTGATCACATTAAAATCATTAATTGATCCCCATGGCAAAGTAGTGTTAGAGTGCTGTATTAGCTTATCCCACAGGGGTCTTCTCAATGGGTCCTTGCATTTTGCATACACAAAAGTAATTCTGTATAAGTGAGGAGACAAACATTGCTAATCTCACAAGTAATTTTTTGATCATCCTTGTCTAATACCTCACACACCACATCCTTAGTCCATAGGATCCAGATTTTACCATTAGGATTATGATCAACATAGTCTATATTGAGCTGAATTCTAACATTGTTGAGATAAGAGTTATCAGAAAAAGGTTCAAGCAAGGTGATGAAAAAGAGTTGGTGAATTTTGGTAAGGTTCTTAAGTCTTTCCATGACCCCCTGGGTGTTGACACTCCTTATATTCCAAATAATGGTACTAATTATTGGGGATTTTTGGATAAGAAGAGCCGAATGTTTGGTCTACCAATAGAGGAAAAATGTCACGACCCAACCCCGTAGGCTGTGACTGGGGTCCGACCTGGAACCCCCCATATATCTAACTATCAGCTGTGGTCAAATTGAACTATAAATAAAATAATATCATGTAACAGAGCCCCATTGGGCGATAATATTTTCATAAACCTGTAGCCCTATTCGTTTGTATCATAACATGAAAGGGCATGCAAGACGACAAGGCTGCCATAACATAATAACATATACCACACATCATGTCGACCCAGCTGAATCAAACTAATATACACAACCCACATATATATGTCTGCAGACCTTTAAAAATATTAACAACAACATATGGCAAGACAGGGCCCCCGCCGTACCCCTGAATAGACAAAACAATTTTATACATCAGTGGTCAGTATCAAAAACTAGGCTCTGATACAATGGAGCCTCTTCCAGCTGAGATGCGTGGAATCCTAAGCTGACGAATTCCCAAAACCTGTATCTGTACCTACGGGTATAAAATGCAGCCCCCCTCTCGAGAAAAGGGGATCAGTACAACATATGTACTGAGTATGTAAAACATAACATAATACAGCTGGAGGTATATCTGAAATAAAGAAGCAGGGGAACAAATTATCAATTTAAAAGCCTGTACCTGTACTCTGTGAATTACAAAAACATGCATGTTCAAATTATATCATATAGCCGGCCCTATCAGGGGTCCGGTGGATACACCTGTAAGATCATCACAACCTAGTACCATCACCACGTTATTACAACACATCATATATATATATATATATATATATACGTATCCCGGCTCTCTAGTGAGGGGCTAGGTGGACAATGTAGTGAATTATGCACGATTACTATTCCCAGCCTGGGACGCAGTGAAAGAAGTGTTATAGTATACACGAGTAGAGTAGTGAGTAACTATATGTAGTTTAAATCGTTATCGGAGACTCGATAGTATATAAAGGCTAAACTAGCGTCTGAGAATCAGGGTGGTAATATGATCAGATCAAGTGCCCTCTAAAGGCCATTAGGACTATATTAATTAACATCTCAGGTTCCTTAGATACATACCAAAGTATTTCTAACCGCTTAAGGATTTCAGAGTACATGTAGTCATATAGTCTCTCCGATTAGAAATCTGTATATTCATTGTCTGTTTAACGTATAGTAAGTTCGAGGAAAGTAGTTCAACTACAGTGAGAGTTCACAATCCAGAAGAGAACAAGAGACATTTAGGAATGGAATTACTTCAGAGATCATATTACTTTTTACTTACCTCTACGACATGCCAAAAGAAAGAGAAAGAATAGGCTTTACATACCTATACCAAAAACATGCCAAGAGAAGCTTCACATACCTGTTACGGGTTACTTCTTATCCCGTTCGTCTTGTTGTCCTTTAAAACTAAGTAACATAAAATAACTATGAGTATTAAAAACCCTTAGCTTTCCAGCACCTTAGGCTACCCATAAGTATTCATAGAACTCGACCCTTTGCTCGCTTTCTCGACTAGTTCCTTAACTAGTTAAAGAGTTAGCAAAATTCGGACAGCATCTCCCCTATAATATGCCCTATCTGAATTCCCAATTACATACCTAATTACTACAGCCAACAACAACAACAACCTTCAGCTTATTTACAAGTAAAACATGGCGACATTACACAATATAAACTCCAACCAACTTGCTGAAAATTACAATACCAAAATAGGTTTGTAGTCTTTATTTCACAAGGCCTTTAATTATATGAAATGAGGGGTCGTGTGTCTGAAAACAGCAGTACCCACACCTATTTTAGAACACATTTAGTCCCTGTAACGAATCCCCACACACCTGCAGCAGTACACCACAAACACAACACTTTACTTCGACGACAATTCAATTATAGCCATTCCAATTTAGTTTGTTTCGAACGTCAAGCGTTTTGATGACATTTCCATATTTCCAGCAACATATAGGGAGTATAATACACTCCATAACAACACCATAAAGTACAAATTGAAAGGAGAAACCTTATCTCACCCGAAATTGGCCAAACTGCCAAATTGCAACTCGGAAACCTTTCAAACTTGTTGAAATCGCGTGGACTGCTTGTTATCCGTTTGGTGCTTCCCCAAGCCATGCTTTTTAATTATTAATACATCCATATCATGTACAAACTCTTACCAAAACGTGGGAGAATAGAACCAAGCCATACCTTAACAAACGGCTTCCCAAACTTGTTGAAAATTAACTTCGGAAACCCCCTTAACGTGCTGAAAGTTGTGGACTGTTTGTACCACTTCTCCGCTGCCCCAAATTGGAATTTATTCTATAAAACATCATTATACCGTTTTACTATACCTTAAATTATTAATTTTCGGAACGAAATTGGGCCTTACCTTTTCTATGGACCAAACCCGTAACCCTCTCTTTTTGGCTTCTAAGTTTTCCTTCAACTTTTTCTTGTTTGTTCCAAGTGTAAATATGAAAACATAATTCCGTAGGCATGATAAGACACATATATACACCTCCACGTGGTTAAGGAACACCGTAGGTAAGTAATTCATGGGGAGAAACTTGGAAACTTACCTTAGTTTTCTCTTAAACCATGGTTGCCTCCTTTTGCTTTAACGTTTTCTCTCTTCTTTGGCTGCTGAAGTTTTGTCTAAGAACTGAACTTCTTAGTCACAATACATACATATGTAGGGTGGTTTAGGAGGTGACACGTTTCATACTCTAAGGGTGGCACATGTCCAACCCTTATTGGACCACCGTAACTATGGAACCACTTAGGGGCTGCCACGTGGCAGTGGGGTCTACCCCACCCCTAAGCAGGCAGGTGGGTCACCTCCTTGCTTGAGGTGCTGCCACGTATCACTCTCTTATTGGCTGCCTCATTTCATCTTGTTCCCTTTCCCGTGGGTTCGTAATCTCATTCTATTTTAAGATCCTATGTAATCCATACTACGCAAGCTTAGTATGTCCTTAAGTAGCTCAAGTATATACGACTTCTAAATTAGTAGCTTACGTAGGTAAATAAAGTCCTATGACTTATTTCTTGGCCTCCAACTCCTTCCAACTTCTCATAACCCTATTTTCAACATTTCCTACTTTGGGGTATCACATTTCCCTTCCTTGGAGTTGTTTAATAGCGTTGTAGACTATCCGGCTCACATAGTAACTTCTATGAAGCTTAAGAGACATTTTGAGCTCAAGAGCGTGGGGTGTAACATCCTTCCCCCCTTTAGAACATTCGTCCTCGAATGTTAAATAAAACTTCCCTCAAGACTTTATACTGATTGTAGTGAAATTGTTTTCTATTGCGATAACACATATTTCCATCCAAGTACTTAATATACGAGTTTCAGGAGTTGGGGTTACCTGTAGACATCAGGAATGGGTACTAATACTTGTGTTTTATGTCCTCTTTAATTTCTCAGGTCATCCTCTTTTCTGGTTTTGGTTTTGAAACAGTATCTTGACGGAAGGCACGTCTTTAGTCTACAATCTTCCAGTTTGTCGATCTAAGATGGCAATAAGTTGTTCCTCGCAGGATTCCATTTTCTAAACATCATCTATGGAACATACCCTGGGTGGCTCGTTAGTACCCTTGTGAACCATCCCTATCTGATGGACTAGGCGTATAGTTTCCGAATAAGGTGGTAAGGTCAACTTACCCGGCACTTTGCCCACCTTACGAGCAACTTGATGCAGTCCAATGTATTTTGGGTTAAGTTTCCGTTTTTTGGGTGACCCTGTTATGAACATCCAACCATCAATTTGAACTCTGTATGTCGATGTCGATTATCTGTATATCATTCCTGCCGACTCTAGGCTGTTAGTCAGTTGCTTACTTAATCATGTCAGGGACTTTTTAGCTTAGTCTTTCTAACATCGACCCATCCAATAGGGGACTTACATATTTTGATCTACCAGTCTTGTACGAGGCCATTGGGATACTAGAATAGTAATTATTATTATAGGCAACTTGATAAGTGATGGATAATTATCTCAGCTACCTTTGAAGTTAACAACACCAGCTCATGACATATCTTCTAGCGTTTAAGTGGTACGCTTTAGCCTGTTTATCAAGTTTGAGGGTAAAGTAGTGTACGAAGACTTATGTGTCTTCCCAATTTCTTCGCGGACTGATTCTCAGTAGTTAACTGTAACTTGGGCTTCTTCATCTAGGATAATAGCTAGGGGACTCCATAAGGTCCTACCCCTCTTTTATCCTATAATTTTACACCTTCTTGGCTGAGTAGGTAGACTTTGATTGAAGGAGCATGAGCTAATATCGTTAATCCCTAGGTAATATTCCCTCCAAAGTCAGTTGTCGACGGAGTGCGAAGTGAGTCTAGTAGCCCTGGTTATATTGTGGAATTTTTGACCCCATGTATTACTTCTTGTCTTCCATAAATTACATCAAGTGGTACCCTTATCTTTTATGTTTTGCTTTTTCTCCCTCCGAGTTGGCAGCCAAGTGGTATCGAAATTCCCTCGCCTACTGGCCCATATAGCCATTCTGTGGTTTGCCTCTCATTAACTGGTACTATGCTGAAGAACTGTGGCATTCGAGTGCATCGTGAGTTTGCAATTAGCTAATCCTTCTTGTGTTGCTTAAATCCTTTTTACACTACCCTCAACGTAACTTATAGTACTCCAGGTACATAATCTCATGTCGTTTCTCCGCCGCTTCAGATTCTTCCATCTCGCGCGACCACACCCGCACTATCGCACTAAATTCCACTAGAATTTAAAAGTTAAGCGTGCTTGGGCGAGAGAAATACTGGGATGGGTGACCTTCCTAGGAAGTCCTCGTGTCGCATTTCATGGTAATCCTTGCAATAATGTACGGGGCACTCAACTTAGCCTAAGATTTATCTTAGCGTCGTCTCACTAGTCTTTGAGTGTTGCCTTACCCTTTCCGCTGTTATCTTGCAACCGGTATAGGGGTAGATCTTTAGTTCCACTACGACCATGTCCTTTTGTGGTCATTTTGGTTTAACTCCTCCTATTGTGTACACCCCTTTTTATACGCATCCATTCATTAGGGTTGGCTACCGAGTAGAGCTAAAGTTCGTTCATATAGTGACCTTTAGAGCCACTTTGAGTTCTGTCTATCCTTAGCTAGCATGGTTTTAAAGGAATTTGACATATAATCTTGCCAATCCTATAATAACTAGTTAGTCCCGTTCGTCTTATTTAAACCATGTCACAATTTTTCCTTACCCCCACTTGTAATCTTCTTGACACATTCTCATGTCATTCTTTACCTTTACGAGAATATGAGAGAGTGCAAGAAATACCTTGTCACACCTCCTTCTATTTCCTTATTTACTCCTTGCTCATCTTATCTCCTACCATAGGAGACTTGCTATTTCTTTTCCTTGGTTATTTATCTATCGCAATATCATTTGCGACCAACTCTACAGCCAACATTTGGCCTTTGATCTAGCATGCTGTCACTATCCTTCGTAGTGTCTCTTGAGTTATTCGATATCCTTTCATTGCTATATTCTTTTTCTTTTATACGCACCCACCTTCTAGTGTTATATCATTCAGGGTCTCATCGCAACTTGTTAACGCTGTCTTACATACCATTCTGACTTCTATCCAATTACTGGTGGCTTCCCGATCTTTCTAACTTGGTTCAGCAAGGGATCATATTTTAGTTTAAACATCCATCTCAAGCATGTTTCCCTATCAATTGTCTCCATCTTACCCTTGCATTTCTCTCACATGCTTCCCCCCTTTAGAGGGTACTTATACTTTTACCTGCTTATACCTTTCTCTATCTCTCTAGGTCGAGTCTCAAATTCGTCCAGTTTCCTTCCCCAGTCTACTTGGTACTGTATCATGTCTCCGTCTTTCTGCATTTTTTTTTGCCAATCTGATTATCCACGTACGGAACCGTGGCTAAATCACGAGGCGACAGGAGCCTTCCCACACATAGTGAGACAACTTATCTATTAATTTGTACTTAAGTAATGGACCCCTGGAATAACTCGCCCAAGGCCACATTTTACTTATCTTCATCAAAATTTAACTAGTACTTGTAGTCATTCCAATTTCAATTAGGCGGTGCTAGTATTCCGACGATAACTATTCAAGGTTCTTTTGAAATAGTAGCTTTACCCCAACCTATATCCTTTATTCCTTGGGGTGAATGTAGGTTACACCAATTATTCCTTAAGTTTGTTGTCCTCGTCCCTTAAGGGTTTCACTATTTTTGGGGCAACGTTGTGTACACGCGTCATTTCTTTATATCTTAAGTTCCATGCTCTTAGTGCGTACTCAACGCAGGCTTTTAACTTAGTTAGCATCTACCAAGTGCGCCTTATTAGCGGTCTCACTTTGTCCCCATACTGCTATAGCACACTTTTAAATTTATACTCATATTCAGTGCTTGACATCTCTTTGAGGTGCTTCTATTTAGAAGTTCTTTCCCTAATTAGTCGGCGGAGAGCTATAAATTGTCATAGTAAACCATTTTCCAACCATTGTCGGAAGAAACTAGAATCCCTTAAACATCATAGTACTTCCTTTTAATACTTGACCTACTTGGTCTCCTTCTGAGTTTATCTCGAGTTATGAACAACTTATTTAATTTACAATTAGGAGTTGGGGCTTGGTACTTTCAAAATGATTGAAGCTCAATTACGGGACATCTTACCTTTCAACCTGAGTTTTTTTTCTATAGCACAATTATGGCTGGAGATACTGTGGTCTGAACTATACTGCTCAGACAGACTTCTATTTCTCCAAAATAAACTTTCCTAAGTAAAAAGGGTATCCCTTATTGATGACCTGAAGGGTACCTTTTATTGACAACATGAAGAGTGCCTCTTACAGCTTTAATTTAGCATAATATGGGTACTCGGTATCAATTTCCAAGACATGTTGTAAAGCTATGTTTTATTTCCCTTTTCTTGTTTTGGGAAAATTTCGGCAGAGTTTCCTGTATGCTTCTTACTATCCCACCACCTGCAAACAGAAAATACCAAGTGCATGTGGTCATATAGTCTCTCCGATTAGAAATCTGTATATTCATTGTTTGTTTAACGTATAGTAAGTTTGAGAAAGGTAGTTCAACTAAAGTCCATTAGGACTATATTAATTAATATCTCTGGGTCCTTAGATACATACCAAAGTAGTTCTAACCGCTTAAGGATTTCAGAGTACATGTGGTCATATAGTCTCTACGATTAGAAATCTGTATATTCATTGTTTGTTTAACGTATAGTAAGTTTGAGAAAGGTAGTTCAACTACAGTGAGAGTTCACAATCCATAAGAGAACAGGAGATATTTAGGAATGGAATTACTTCAGAGATCGTATTACTTTTTACTTACCTCTACGACATGCCAAAAGAAAGAGAAAGAATAGGCATTACATACCTATACCAAAAACATGCCAAGAGAAGCTTCACATACCTGTTACGGGTTACTTCTTATCCCATTCGTCTCATCGTCCTTTAAATCTAAGTAACATAAAATCAATACGAGTATTAACAACCCTTGGCTTTCCAGTACCTTAGGCTACCCATAAGTATTCATAGAACTCGACCCTTCGCTCACTTTCTCGACTAGTTCCTTAACTAGTTAAAGAGTTAACGAAAATCGGGCAACATCTCCCCTATAATATGCCATATCTGAATTCCCAATTACATACCTAATTACTATAGCCAACCAACAACAACAACCTTCAGCTTATCTACAAGTAAAACATGGCGACATTACACAATATAAACTCCAACCAACTTTCTGAAAATTACAATACCAAAATAGGTTTCTAGTCTTTATTTGACAAGGCCTTTAATCATATGAAATGAGGGGTAGTGTGGACCAAACCAGAAGTAACCACACCCCTTTTAGAACACATTTAGTCCCTGCAATGAATCTCCACCCACCTGCAACAGTACACCACAAACACAACACTTTACTTCGACGACAATTCAATTATAGCCATTCCAATTTAGTTTGTTTCGAACGTCAAGCATTTCTATGACATTTACATATTTCCAGCAACATATAGGGAGTATAATACACTCCATAACAACACCATAAAGTCCAAATTAAAAGGAGAAACCTTACCTCACCCGAATTTGGCCAAAATGCCAAATTGCAAACTTCCAAAATTGGTTTAGGAGGTGACACGTGTCATCCTCTAAGGGTGACACATGTCCAACCCTTATTGGACCACCTTCACTATGCAACCACTTAGGAGATGCCATATTCCAGTGGGGTCCACTCCACCCCCAAGCAGGCAGGTGGGTCACCTCTTTGCTTGAGGTGCTGCCACGTGTCACTCTCTTATTGGCTTCCTCATGTCATCTTGTTCCCTTCCCCGTGGGTTCATAATCTCATCCTATTTTAAGAGCCTATGTAATCCATGCTACGCAATCTTAGTATGTCCTTAAGTAGCTCAAGTGTATATGACTTCTAAATTAGTAGCTTCATAGGTAAATCAAGTCCTACGACTTATTTCTTAGCCTCCAACTCCTTCCAACTTCTCATAACCCTATTTCCAACCTTCCCTACTATGGGGTATCACATTCTCCCTTCCTTGGAGTTGTTTAATAACATTGTAGACTATCTGGCTCACATAGTAACTTCTAAGAAGCTTAAGAGACATTCCGAGCTCAAGAGTATGGGGTGTAACACAGAAATTATTAGATTGAAAAGCTTGGGACTAAATTTGGTTTTGTGAAGTCCTCTAGGTGATAGACCTTGGTTTTTAGTGATTTTTTGAGACTCATCATCAAATCCTATTTCACAAGAGGGACTGAAGGCTCTTATCAGTTCACTAATCTCATCCTCTTCATCTTTTTCTTCTTCAAACTGGTTATCCCTGTCCATTTCTTTTTCTGATTTACTGACCCCATATTTATCAAAATCAGTAGGAATAACATGTTTGGTGTTTAGGGTATTTGTGTTGATCTTTTTGTTGGTAAATATATTCAGGGGTTGTTTATCAGGAGTCTTGACATTGTAATAAAGTTAAAGAGGGGCGATATCCATTCCAATTCTATAATCCTCAAGACTAAACTGTTGACATTGTTCAATTTGTTGTTGTTCCTGTTGAGAGGCACTCCTCTAAGAATTCAGATCCTGACTAGTGCATGTCATATACTCCCCCATTATCTTATTAAGAGCCCCTCTTCTCTTTTTACTAAGTTTGTTTTTCTTATAAGTCACACCCTGTGCACTTGTGCTATCCACAGAACCCAAGTATTTAGCCATAACTCCCATATAAGGAGTCTGAACATTTTGAACCTTAGCCCTGTCAAGAGGATTGCTAAGATGTGGGGATTTCTAACCCTGATGCCCCTCCTTAGGACCTGCAGTTTTATTATTACCACTCCTGCAACTCTGACTTCTAGTCACAACATTTTTGTTACTCTGTCTATCATGTTGACTTGTGTTTTGAGGGGTAACAGGGGATCTAGAGTCACTCCTTGGGTCAGCCATTAGGTCCTCATGTAAGACATAGGACCCTTCCCCCCACCCTTTGGACACCTCTTCCTGCAAGTTAGTAGGTTCCTCCTTATCCCTTTCCTCCATACCTCTAGGAACTTCATCAGCCAACACATTAAAAAAATTATTAATGGGTGGTTGGGGTTGTGGGAGCATTGAGTCAATACCTGATCTCTTCTCATGCTCCTTGTCTTTATTTCTATTCTTTTGTTGAATGGTAGCAGCTAAGCAATTATGATCAGATTTATTCCAGGGGTAAGGGGATGGGAGAGATAAGTCAATACGTAACTGCTTCTTTTGTCTCACAAGCTCATTACTTCCTTGCTGATTTTGTTTATTGGTTTTTTTATTAGCCTGATTTAGTTGAGCATTATTCTGATGCTCTTTATTTCTTGTTTTTTTTTCTGAACCTGCCACTCTTCTTGTTTTTCTTTTTCCATGTTTCTATCTTGGTGATTTTATTGCTTCTGATCCAGGTTTCCTTTTGTACCTGCATTGATGAGAGGTATATTATTTTCATTTTGTTGTGAAGAGGTTGAGGGACTTACCTGATTTTCTACAGAATGGTTGTACTTGTTCTTCCTTGCTTCTTCTATCTTTTTTTTTGTATTCCTCATCTCTCTTTTTAACATTGGAGCCACTCATATTATACCCTTGATGCTTACAGTATGAACAGTAATTCGGTATACCTTTATACTGTATAGCCTGTCATCTATCCTTAGTGTGATCCTTAAAAATTTGATCTTCAATGATGCGCCTATTGAGGATCTCTAACACTATGTCTTGCATCAGTACATGGAATATACGATATCTAAAATAGTCGAAAAGGAACTTACTGAAGAATACTCATCTCAACTCAATTAGATGATAATCAATAAACTTAACTCAATAGAGTATACAACATGTGAAATAAATAATGCTTTACAAAAATATAGATAATTAGACATAACTCAGATTATAAATAGTATTTAACTCTTTGGGGGGTTTTTCTAGTCGACAACCGTTACTATGAGCATCCTGATGATACAATGAACTGCTGTCATTTCCACCTCCATCAAATACCTTTCCTGGGTAAGGGATATAACTCATCTCATGGATCCAATAAACAATTATATGAGGGACTGAAGTGAGGAATTACCCGAACCAACGATATAATCCTATCCTATATTGGCTATGTAATTTATGAGGTTCGAGTTGTTTTATACTCTTACCAAAATTGGTGCTAAATACTAACCTAAAAACATATTATTATTTTCATGAACTTAAGTTAGTATAAGTACTCAAATATTCTCATGGGACTTTGCTCAATTTAACTCAACTCTTCTCAATTCATAACTTCTCTTTATAAATAGTTTTACTCCTCAACTCAATGAATGAATAGAATATAGCTTTAAATTCTAAACTTAGTCTCAAGATAAATATTTCAATACATTATTACTCAAACTCATTAAGACTCAATAATGATCATGCTCGAAATTAGTGAATGAAAGTCTCCTCAAACTTTAACTCTTGCTCTAACTGTTTCTCAATTAAAATATGAAATATATCATTCTTTAATCTCAATTTAATGCATAAAATATAAGTAATATAAATATACTCAACTAGAGTTCATGTGAATGAAAATATGAACAATAATTCAGAACTCAAATCATGGGAATCAATACAATGGGAATAAATATGTAGAGAACTCAACAATTGATTATATAGGATTGAAACTAAAACTCCAATTCATACTGACTAAATAAAGATGTAGGGCACACAGATGAACTCAGTACAAATTTGTGTATAGCCTTACATACTTGGAAGATCAAAGACCTAAACGAAGATTGAAGAACATGGTTGAAACACTTCAACCCTAGCTTTTCTCCTCTCCAATACTTTCTCTCAAAATATTTTAAGTGTTAATAAAGGAAAAATGTCATTGGGTACTGATATGGGACTTATTTTAGTCCAAAAACATCAGGGTTTTGGTTTGAGAAAGGTAGGAAAATACCAAAAACCCCCCATATAAAACTGTCACTGACTCCTACAACTCGTAAAATTTCCTACGGAGACCATAGGTACCCTCTCATAGGAACTGAGGTCCAAATTTTTACTTTATAAATTTTATATAATAGGTATATGAACATTCTTCACTGGGTTGTACACCCCACAATGGACATGAATATTGATTGTACTATCACTCTGGGTAAAGGTTCTTTGGGACTACAGACCATCCAATGACCCACAAGACTTGTTATGGGTCATAGGAACCTCTCATAGGACTCGACTACACATTCTAGTAGCTACTGGAATGTAACACTTGGGTATACAATTGACCCTATAAGTCGTAAGATACTTGATGGGTTGTGGAACTCACTCGTAGAACAAATCTCATAAATTAAATTTTTACTAAGTGTGGGTGGATTCTACGCGCCCTACCTATGACTCGTAGAATCTTCAACGGGCCATAAGTCCCATTGATATCTCAGTGATCATACCAAATTCCCCACTTTATTGTGGTTCTTTAGGATTGATCTAAGTTAGAATGGTCTAGGGTGTTACAATCCAGAATAGTCAGAACTTCAGAACTCAGAATTCTCAATCCGAAGGTAGTGTTGCTCAAGGTTCTTCTCAAAAGCTGCCTTATGGTAAGTGTGGGAGAATCCATCTGGGAGAGTTTCTTGATGGCACAAATTGTTGTTACAAGTATGGAAATATAGGTAATTTTCAAAGGGATTTCCCGATGGAAAATCAAGCTAATGGGGGGAAATAAGTCTAGTCTTAATCAATGGCACCATAAGGCAAGTTTTATTGAGGGGTACCACTTTAGGAGTAAGCGGAGGTTCAAATTATCTGTATGCTATAGAAATTCACCAATATTAGAAGATATCAGAGAAAAAGTCACTGGTATGCTTAAAGAATATTTGCTTGATGTTTATGCCTTACTTGATCCACATGAAAATATATCTTTTGTGACTCCTTATATAGCCAGAAGTTTGGGACTAATCCTGAATGAGTTCCATATCCTTTCAATGTGTCTACTTCAATTGGTGAGACGGTCCTTGCTAAGAGAGTCTTAAGCGTGCACCATCTCAGTCTATCATAAAGAAACCATAACTGACTTAGTCAAGTTAGACATGGTGGATTTTGATGTCATTCAAGGCATGGATTGACTTCATGATTATTATGCCTCCATTGATTGTAGAACTCGAGTAATCAAGTTTGAGTTTCCTAATGAGCCAGTCTTAGAGTGGAAAGGGAGTCTAGCAGTTCCTAAGGGTCATTTTATCTCACACCTTAAGGCTAGAAAATTAGTTTTCAAGGGATGTATCTATCACATTATTCGGGTTAGAGACTTTAGTGTTAAAACATAATCCTTTCAATCAGTTCCAATAGTGAATGAGTTCCTTTAAGTCTTTCGTGATGATCTACCTGGAATCCCTCTTGATAAGGAGATAAATTTTAGGATATATATGTTCTTCCTGATACTCAACGTATATTTATTCTTCCATATAGAATGGCCCCAATTGAGTTGAAAGAGTTAAAAGAGAAGTTGAAAGATCTCTTAGATAAGGATTTTATTAGGCCGAGTGTCTCACCTTAGGGCGCTCCTATCCTTCTTTTAGAAAAGAAAGATGGTTCCCTTAGAATGTGTATCGACTAACATAAGTTGAACAAAGTCACCATAAATAATAAGTATCCTCTTCCCGAAATTGATGACCTATTTGACCAACTTTAGGATGCTACTTGTTTCTCCAAGATAGACGTCAGATGTGTCTATCATCAGTTGAAAGTGAGAGAAAGTGACATCTCGAAGAAAACCTTAAGAACCCGTTATGGTCATTATGGGTTCCTTGTCATGTATTTTAGTTTGACTAACGCTCTTGAAACATTCATGGTATTAATCGAGTATGTATAGACATGTTTGGATATCATTTTGATTGATGATATTTTGATTTGCTCAAGGATCGAGAGTTATATGCTAAGTTTTTGAGCTGTGAGTTTTTATTTGAATACGTAGAATTCTTGAGCCACATTGTGTTAGGAAAGGGTATCTGAGTTGATTCGCAAAAATTGAGGCACTAAAGAATTTGCCCAGATTCACATCCCCTACTGACATAAGCAGTTTCGTGATTATGGCTGGTTACTTGTAAAACCCCATGCTATTTTAACTTAGATCAATCCTGAGAAGCTAAGAGAAAATATGTAATGTGTACTGCGAGTGTTCTATAGTTAGACTCTATAAATCGTAGAATGTCCTACAAATAATAGGAAGGGCTCATGGAACCCCCAACACTTTGCCAAATTTAAGTTAGTGAGAACCATTCCCACAAGCCAACGTAATAGCCTATAATATATTGTATGACCCGAGCGGTTCCCTTGTACACCCTATGTCACATTACATTAGCTACTAGAATATGAACAGAGTTTAACGAGAGGGTCCTACAACCTATAAAATTTCCTATAAATCGTAAGACGGTCGGTAGTCCCCAAGTCCTAATCCTTTAGTTGACTTCTACGAGTGGGTTTTAGGATCCATCTTAGGGTCTACGATTCATTAAAGGTTTGATGTACACCCATCAAGACAATTCTTGTAGGGTCCAATTTTGGATCATTCTTTATGATCTATCATTTACGATCTATAGAAAACTCTATAGTCCGTAGAAGGGTTCGTAGGCAGCTAGAGTCAGTTCTTGATGAGGGTTAGTCTAGTCTTTTCGATCCATTCCCAAACCAAAACCCTGACATTTTAGGACTTAAATAAGTTCCTTATTAGTACCCAATGTGCTTTTTTTTTCATTAACACTTAGAATATTTTGAGAGAAAGGAATGGAGAGAAAGAAACAACTAGGGTTCAAGAGTTTTGACCAAGTTCTTTGAGTTTCTCTTAGATTATTATTCATCCTAGTATGTAAGGCTAATCATAACATTAGAATGAGTTATCCTAATTCCATACATCTTCATTTAGTTATGTATAAGTTTGAGTTTGAGTTTTAATACCATACATTGAGTTCTGAGTTGATTATGTGAGTTGAATTTCATATATATTTATTGATATTCAGATCATTCCTATGAGTTTGAGTTCTTAAATTTATTGGTCATGTTTGAATTCACATGAACCCTTACTGAGTTTTTGCATTATTTATTTCTATTTTTTATTTTGAGATAAAAGATTAATATATTTCATAACTATATTTGAGTAAAGAGTTGAGCATCAATTTGAGTTAAGAAGTTTTTCATTCATCTATTTTTAAGCTTGAATTTTATCGAATCTTATGAGTTAAAGTTTATGCATTTATTTTGAGATTGATTTGAGAAACCAAAATGAAGGTTTCAATGCATTTACTGAGTTGAGAAATTAAATCTATATTTTACGCATTTAACTAAGATTGAGAAGGAATAACTATCTTAAAAAAGAGATTTAAGTTTAGAAGAGTTGAGCTGAACTGAGTAAAGTCCAATGAGACTAAATGAGTTATTTTGAGTACATACAGTCACTTGAGATATGAGTATAATAATTTATTTTTAGGAGTAGTATTGAGAACCGACTCAAGTAAGAGTTTAGATAGCTCAATCACCATGAACTACTTAACCATCGTAGGATAGGATTATACCATTGGTTTGGGCGACTCCTTACTTCAGACCCTAATACAGACTATAATTGGTTCTATAAGATGAGATGCATCCCTTACCTTGGAAAGTTATTGGATGGTTCTGACAATGTCAGTAGTTTGTTATATCATCACGATGCTTATAATGATGGTTGTTGATTAGAGAAACTCCCCAAAGAGTAAAATGCTATTTTTATACGAAGTTGTATTTAATTATATATATTTTTGTAAAGAATTTTCTATTTCATATATTACATGATTTAATGAGTTGAGTTTATTAAGTTTTCATTCTATTGAGATGAGTAGAGTATTCTTGAGTAAGTTCCTTTTCAGCTATTTTACATACCATATATTCCATGTACTAACACCATTTGGTGTCACATTATTTTATGATGTAGACATAGGTAATAGAGATCCTCAACATGTATATCGTTGAAGATTAGTTTCCATCCAGTTTTTGGTGAGACCTCTTTGAATTTGGAGAAGCTCTTAGTCTTTTCATTTAGTCATTACTTATTCATATTTGAGGTAGCCATGGGCCTATCCCGGTAGCTAATAAGTGTCGGTTTAAAGGCTTTATAGTCTAGAAACAAACAGAGTTTGATATCTATTGAGTTTTTTAGGGATTGTGATTAAAACTTATTTTACATATATATTTGAGTATTGAGACTTTTTTTTAGAAGTTAAATCTATACTTCTATTTATGCTCACCTGTGTTATATTTTCTATGAATTAATGCTTCTTCTTAGTAGTTAGCCAAGAAAAGGGTTTGCCTGGAAATAAGAAATGGTTTTTGAGTACTTTCCACACCTAGGTTGTAGACTTGGGGCATGATAAACTTAGTATTAGAGTAGAGAGTTCAAGTGTCCTTGGATATCTATGAAGCCGAGTCTATTAGAGCCCTTCTTATTAGTGTGACATGCACAACATCTATAACGAGGAGTCAACAGGAGAACTTTAGGAATTGTTTCACTTTTTTCATACTCCAATTCGAGCGCTAGAGTTTAACCCTATAAAATCTCTTTCTAATGGTGCATTTCACATTTTTAGATCATGCCTTCAAAATTCACTTTGACTTAGAGGAACGAGCCAATAATATATTTCACCATCATCTGTAATACAGACTCAAAACCTAGTTCGAGAAACTGATAATGATAATAGGAATGGTATTCAAGAAGTTTTACAGACTGTTCATCGTACCATGACTTTTATGGTCGAGTTTATAAAAGTACTCTTAATGCTCACACAGTTGATGGTTGCTCAATCAGACCATCAAAGAACTCTAATAACTAGCTCTGGTTCTCAAGAGCCATCTCATGCTATGAGAATTATGGATTTTTTGAGGATGAACACACCAGTTTTCACTGGATCCATAGTCGAGGAGGATCCACATAACTTTATATATGAGATATGCAAGATTCTTAAAGCCATACATATGATAGAGATCAAGGGAGTTGAGCTTGTTTCCTATCAACTGAAGAATGTTTCAAACATCTAGTATAATAAGTAGGAAGAGAGTCATATTGAGGATGTTGAGTCTGATGTATGGGATGAGTTTGAGAATGCATTCCTAGACCACTTGTTTCCATGAGAGTTAAGGAAAGCAAAGGTTGAGAAGTTCGTAAACCTGAAGCAAGAGGGGTTGACAATGAAAGAGTACAACCTTAAGTTCATCTAGCTATCCAGGTATGCTATAGAGATTGTTCCATATGTAAGAACAAAGATGAGGAAGTTTGCTGTCACGACCTAGCCCCATAGTCCGTGACTGCAGTCCAGCCTGGACGCTTGTATGCATATAAATCAGGTGTAGTCAAAACCAGTTTGCAAATAATATAATAATGTATAGGAGAATCCCAATGGGTCATAGCATTTTATGTACCTGTAGCCTCTTTCATTTGTGTCATAACACGAAAGGGCACAAAAGCCGACACGGCTTCCATAACATATACCTGTAATACATCATGCAGACCCAGCTAAACAAAACTTACACATACAACCCACATATATGTCTACAGACCTCTAAGAGTAGTGACGATATCATATGGCGGGACAAGGCCCCCACTATACCTTTGAATAAATAAATATATACATCAGAGGTTTGCTACCAAAACTCAGCTCCGAATCAATGAAGCTTCTTTTAACTTGCTGGGTGGAATCTTGAGCTAGTGGACTCCCAAAACCTGTGTCTGCACCTGCGGGCATGAAACGCAGCCCCCCGAAGAAAGGGGGGTCAGTACGATACATGTATTGAGTATATAAAGCATACAACATCATAATTCAGACAACACTGAAATTGGGATGCAGGATACAAGTATAACAGTTAATAAAGCACTATACCTGCGTCTTACAAAATAGAGTCATGTCTACCCTCATCAACCCTATACCCGGCTCGCTAGGGGCTCGATGGTACAAAAACATCATCTATCATGATAGGCATATATATGCTTTTAGCGTTGTGGAACGTACAGTCCGATCCATGTATAACGCAAGTACCTGCCGAAGAACGATGACCCGATCCATATATCATGTTATAATAATAATAATGCCGAGGTACGACGGCCCGATCCGTATATCATGATGATGCCGAGGAATGACGGCCCGATCCGTGCCTCATATAACAGTGCCGAGGTACGACAGCCCGATCTGTATAATGCATAATAGTGCCGAGGTACGACGGCCCGATCCGTATACATGCATATCATATAACAACGCCGAGGAACGATGGCCCGATCCATAGATAATGTAATATGCATATACATATATGTAGGACTCATCAGCATATCAAATATCCCTCAACCATTATCATAAAGTATGCCTAAGAACCCCCAGGTTTAGGAGCTTACACATCCAATCACTATTCAGCCTATAGAAGGCTTGAGGGTCGTAATTTAACTACTTTAAGGCCTTTAACATTTAGGAGTGAGTACAAGTACTGAGTCACATACAGAGCCTGTAAATGGAACTGTCTCTAACTCATATCGTACATCATTTCACTTACATTAAGCCATTTCAAGGAAGAGGGAGGGGTAGGCTTCATGTGTATTACTTTTCTATCACGTAAAAGGCTTACAAGACCATAACTCAACCCATCGCGGGAGTTCTAACATCAAGAAGTGAATAAAATTAATGAATCATGCTCAGGATTATACGAATGGGACTATCTCCACATTACATATACCAACCACTTATGGCTAAGACATGCCAAAAGAAAAGAAGATAAGCTTTACATACTTATGCCAAAAACATGCCAAAAGAAAGCTTCACATACCTCTGGTCGACTGCTTTTAGCCTGGAATGTCTCATCGTCCTTTGAACCTATTTAACATGAAGGTAATACTAATATTAGTAATCTTCAACTTTCCAGCTTCCAAATCCACAACCAAGAACCCATAGGAACCAACTCCTTATTCTCCTTTCTCGACTAGTCTCGACTAGTTTATTAACTAGTCAAGAAGTTAACGGAATTCGGGCAGCATCTCCTCTATAACTTGCCCTATCCGAATTCCCAATTCTATCCCTAATCACTACAGCCAACCAACAACAATAACCTGCAACTCATATACACATAAAACATGGCAACATTATACAACATAGGCTCCAAACAACTTTCTTAACATTACGATATTAAAATAGGGTCTTTAGCCTTTATTTCGTAAAACCTTTAATCGTGCGGGGAGGAGGGTCATGTGGCTGAAACCAGCAGCTCCCCCACCTTATTTATAACATATTTAGACCCTGAAACACGTACCACACAACCATCAGCAACCTTCACACACATAACGCCTCATTTCGATTACAATTCCACTATGACAACTTCAATTTTACATTGTCTTTAACGTCAAACATTTCTATCGTGTTTTTACATTTCCAGCAAGTTAAACGACCTATAATACCCTTCTTAAAAACACCATAAACTCCAAATTGAAAGGAGAAACCTTACCTTACCCGAAATTGGCCAAAACTCGCCAAAGTTGTCAAAACGTGAATTCTGCGCAGCTTACTGTCTCGTATTGTCTCTTAGTTTCGAAGGGGTAATTGAGGGAAAAAGGATTTTTGGACTCAAGGAAAGTTGTATACATGTGTCTCAAGGTCGCATACCATTTCGAATCATCCCTACAACAACTTTGTACAAAGAGATATGCCCAAAATACCAACAGCAGTCTGTGTAGGATTTCCAAAACGAAATCTGGGCAGCACCTACCCCATACTTCATCACCATATTTCGAGCTGATAAAAGAAAAACTGGGTTGTAGAGTCTAAACGAAAGTTATATCCCTATGAAATATATTTCCAAAACATCTTGAATCACTTGAAACGGAGCTATACAGAAGGAGTTATGATAGTATTAGTAACAGCAGTCCTCTTTAAAAACGGGTTCTTCAATCCGTGGCTGCCTAGCTTTCTCTCTTTCTCTCACGTTTTGTCTCAACTTCCTTGGCTGATTTTTGGATAATGAACAAGTTAAGAGTCACATAATACATATATATACACCTTTTTAGAAGGTGCCACATGGCATCCCCCTAGGGTGACACGTGGCAGCCTCCTAGGGTGTCACCTCAACTTATTCGGCCAGTCACATGCTGCCATGTGGCAGTGTGGGTCCCACCTAGGTGTGTCACCTACTTTCTTATCACCTGCCTGCTTGTCACCTGCTTGCTTTGCTTTCATAAGTTTGAAAACTAGTTTTTGCTCCCTTTCGTAGGTTTGTCATCTCACTTTATTTTAAGAGCCTATGTAATCCGTGCTATGTAGGCTTGGTATGTCCTCCAGTAGCTCAAGTATATAAGACTTTTACATTTATAACTTACGTAGTTAAATCGAGTCCTATGACTCGTTACTTGGGCTCCAATTCCTTCTGGATTCTTATGACTCCATCTCCAACCTTCTCTACTATGAGGTATCACATTCTCCCTCCCTTAGAGTCGTTTGATAGTGTCGTAGTGTATCCACGCATGATAACTTTTAAGAAACTTAGTAGCCTTCCCAGGAACTTAAAAAGCTTAAGAAGCGTTCTAAGGTACCAAAGTACGGGGTGTAACATTTGTCTCTGACCTGGGCAGGCTTGTGAAGAAAAAGTGACAGGTTGCATTATGGATCTCAAACATGGACATTTCTAGGCTTATGGTGTATGCTTAATTGGTTGAGGAGAACAAGAAGAAGGATAGGAAAACCAGAATAAGAAAGCTAAACACAAGTAATGAGTCTAATCACTAAAAAAGTGAGAATATAAACCACTCTTTCTTTCATAGGACGTCTTCTAGATATGCACCATCATCAAGTAGTGAACCAATATCAATATTAGGAATTGCAAGATTTCTCAAGGTAACTAAAACATCAGAGATCAAGGTACTTAGTATCAAGGTAGTGTGACCAAAGTTTCTTCATGCAAGCCACCTTGTGGTAAGTGAACCAATTATTAAGTGGAAGGGTAGTATAGTAGTGCCTAAGGGTCAATTTATTTCATATATTAAGGCCAGAAAATTAGTCTCTAAGGGGTGTATTTACCACATTATTCGGGTTAGAGATGATAGTGTGGAGACACCATCCCTTCATTCAGTTCTAGCTGTGAGTGAGTTTCCTGATGTGTTTCTTAAGGATTTACTTGGAGTACCTCCCAATAGGGAGATAGACTTCGTAATAGATGTTCTTTATGATACTTAGTCTATTTCTATTCCACCATATAAAATAGATCTCGCCAAGTGAAAATAGTTGAAAGACCAATTGAGATATCTTCTAGATAAGGGATTCATTGGGCCGAGGGTCTCACTTTGGGGTGCTTTTGTTCGATTCGTGCAAAAGAAAGATGGTTCCCTAAGAATAAAATTGACCACCACTAGTTGAACAAGGTTATCATAAAGAATAAGTGCCCTCTTTTCAAAATCAATGACTTATTCGACAAACTTTATGGTGCTATTTGTTCCTCAAAGATAGACCTCAAATCAGGCTATCATCAGTTGAAAATGAGAAAAAGTGATATCTCGAAGACAACCTTCAGAACCTGGTATAGTAATTATGAGTTCCTAGTCATGTCTTTCAGCTTGACTAATTCTCCTGCAATATTCATGGAACTTATGAATAGAGTGCTCAAGAAGTATCTAGATATGTTTTTACCATGTTTATCGATGATATTCTGATCTACTCTTGAAACAAGGAGGAGCATGCCAATCATCTCAAAATTGTTCTCAAAATTATTAAGGACTGAGAGTGGTATTCTATATTTTCCAAGTGTGAGTTTTGACTTGCATCTATGGAATTCCTAGGCCACATCACATACAATTATGGTATTCTAGTAGATTAGCAAAAAATTAAGGTAGTAAAGAGTTGGCCTAGAGCCACATCTCCGACTGATATAAGAAGTTTCTTACATTTGGCTAGTGACTATAGGAGGCTAGTTGAAGGATTTTCATCCATATCATCCTATTGACTAAGTTGACTCAAAAGAAGACTACGTTTCAATGGTCAGATACATGTGAGAAAAGTTTTCAAGAGTTGAAAACTATATTGACTACTGCTCTGGTTTCATCCTTGCCCGAGGGAACAGATGATTTCATCATTTATTTTTATGTATCCAAAGATAGACTAGGTTGTGTATTGATGAAAAGAAATAAGTTCATAGCTTATGCTTCCACACAACTTAAGATTCACGAGAAAAATTATCTGACTCATGATCTAGAGTTGGTAGCCATAGTATTTGATTTGAATATATGGCGTCATTATATTTATGGCATGCATGTCGATGTGTTGACCGATCACATGAGCCTATAATATGTGTTTAGTAAGAAAGAGTTAAACCTGAGGCAGAGGAGACGAGTTGAGTTGCTAAAGGATTATGACACAAGCATCCTCTACCATCCTTACAAATCTAATATTGTTGTTGATGCTCTTAGCAGGTTGTCCATGGGGAGTACTACTCATTTTGAGGAAGAAAAGAATAAATTGGCTAAGGAAGTGCATAGACTTGCACATTTGGGAGTTCATCTTGTAGACACTATTGAGGGAGGTGTTATAGTTTAGAATGGGGCATATTCTTCACTAGTTGTGGAAGTGAAAGAAAGGAAAGACCAAGAACCTATTCTACATCAGATAAATGAGGATGTTAATAAACAAGAAGTGTTGAATTTTGAAAAAGAGGGAGATAGAGTATTGAGGTATCAAGGTAGATTGTATGTCTCGAGTGTTAATGCTCTTCGAGATAGAATAATTGGAGAGACCCATAGCTCCAGATATTCGATTTATCTAGTTTATATTAAAATGTAAAATGACCTGAGAGAAGTTTATTGGTGGAATGACATAAAGAGATATAACAGATTTTGTTTCCAAGTGCCTGAAATATCAATAAGTCAAGGTTGAACATCAAAGGCCTTGTGGTGTAGCTCAGAATAGAGTTTTCAGAGTGTAAATATGAGATAATAAATATGGATTTCATAACAGATTTACCGCGGTCTCTTAGACAACATAATTTGATTTGTGTGATTGTGGATAGGATGACTAAATCAGCCAACTTCTTGTCCATTAAGACTATAGATTTTATGAAAAGAGTATATTAGACCACATATTCGAGATATAGTCAGACTTCATGGAGTTCCCTTGTTTATCATCTAAGATAGAGGTACCCAATTCACTGCTCAGTATTAGAAGTCATTTGAGAAATGTTTGGGTTCAAAGGTACATCTTAGTACTACTTTTCATCCTCAATCAAATGTTCAAGCATACCATACATTCAGACTCTTGAGGATAAGTTGATAGCTTGTGTAATTTACTTCAAAGGTGATTGGGAGGACCACTTGTTTCTTATTGAGTTTGCTTACAATAATAGGTTTCATTCGTGTACTCATATGGTTCCTTATAAAGATCTATATGGTAGGAGATGTAGATCACCAATTGGTTGGTTCAAAGTTGGTGAAGCCGAGTTAATAGGGCCAAAATAGATTCGTCAAGATATGGAGAAAGTGAAAATCATTCAAAAGAGGTTGAACACTGCACAAATTCGTCAAAAGTCCTACACTAATGTTAGAAGAAGAGACTTAGATTTTGAGGTGAATGATTGGTCATATCTAAAAGTTTCATTCATGAAGGGTTTTATGAGATTTGGGAAGAATAGGAAGCTTAGTCCCCGTTACATTGGTCCTTACAAAATTAGTAAGAAAGTTAGTAATGTCCTTATGAGTTAGAGTTACCAACTGAGTTGACCACCGTTCATCCGGTCCTTCACATTCAATGCTTAAGAAGTTCTTAGGGTATCCCTCACTCATTGTTGCTACAAAAACCATTAATGTGAAAGACAGCTCGCTTATGAGAAGATTCATATCCAAATTCTTGATCTTCATGTTCACAAATTGAGGACCAAAGATGTTTTTTCAGTAATCTTTTTTTGGAGAAAGCAGTTTGTTGAGGAGGTCAAGTGGGAAGACGAAGAGGACATTAAATCCAAGTACCCGCATCTATTTGTTCCTCCTAGTGTTGACGTTGAAGTTAATATTCCTATTCCTATCCCACTGTTTAGAAGCTTCTTGAATATTTAAGTAGTTATTCTATAGTTGAGTTTTGAGTTCTTGCATTGCATTCATTCCTTAAGTAAAATTCTAAGCATGGTCATTATTTGAGTACGAGTGATCCCACGTGCTATTTTAACTTAGAAAAAACCCGAGAAGCCAAGAGAAAATGAGTAATGTTGTCATGTCCCAAACTCAAGGAGCATAACTTGCACCTAATACCAAAACTCAGGCTCAAGCCGACCCTTCTAAATCATTTGCTACTAGCGCATAGAAGCTACGTGCACTCCAGAAGATAAACAAGTATCGACTTAAAATCAAGCCATCAGCCAGCAAGGCCTCTGTTAACAAATCAATAACAGAAATAACTACTTTAAATAGTTCATACAAAGAAATTGCCAACAAGTACACAGGTCCTGATTGGGTCGTCGATGCCACCATGATTTCTATACCGAAGCTAAAAGCAGGTATATATCAATATAATACATCAAACAACTAACAAGCCTCAACAAACTAACAAACTAGGACAATATGGACCTAACGTAGTTATATAACCCATACACTAGTCTGCAAGACTCTAAGAGTAGTAAAGCTTGGCAAGACAGGGCCCGGAACTACCCAAAAATATATAATACAACAGCTAACAAACTTCCAAACTCTAGCAGCTCTAGAAGAAAGGGGATAGCCAACTGGATAGAAGTAAACCCTACTTCTGAGGAGATCTACTGGGTCATTTGTTGCGACATTCATGCATGAAATCAGTGCCCCTAGGCAATGGAGAATCAATACAAAATAATGTATCGAGTATGAAAGGTTATATACTACGAGCAGGTATCATGATATACTGAGAGTAATAATATAAATAAATCAAGAATAAATAAAGCGTACTGGCCTGCTCCTAACTTTAAACATATAGAAAGTAATAAAACAACAACCTAACTAAGCCCCTATAAGCCCGACAAGTACAAACATCAAACAAGACCACCTACTCAGGCCCCCACAATCTATATACGCCTATCGATAGTCCCCTAGGCCCATACGCTATCACATATCCCTCTTAGGCAATAATATAGCCCCATAGGCAGCACATAGCCCTCTTAGGTATTAGTATAGTTTTATAGTAAAATCATAGCCCCCTTAGGAAACAACATAACCCCCTAGGAAAAACATAGTATTCTTAGGCATCAATATAGACACATAGGCAAATCTTAGTCTTTCTAGGCAACAACATAGCCCCATACATAGAACATAGCCTTCTTAGGCACCAATATATCCCCGTAGGTAGCTCTCAGCCTTCTTAGATATCCATGTAGCCCCGTAGGCAACTCATAGACTTTTTAGGCATCAATATAGCTCCATAGGCGGATCATAGCCCTTCTAGGCATCAATATAGCCCCGTAGGCAAAACATAGCCCTTTTAGGCAACAATATAGATACTTAGGCAGAACATAGTCCTTTTAAGCATCAATATAACCCTTTTAGGTAGAGATCACATTCTTGCACCTAATCACAATCACTCTAAGGGCACCAATGATAAATTAATAAGCTAAAAGCAAGTAATTTAGCTATAAAAAACTTATATGAATAACGTCTAAGTCTTTCCCCACATAGGGTCGTTACTAACTAAATTAGAATCTTGACAAGGGAAGATTATATCCACTTGAGTAGACAACAACTAACAATGATGGCAATAAGTATAATAACAATAACAACAACCTTCTTGTATTGCTCCTAAGCTTTGAGGAAATATGCCGAAAGATAAGAATAGACTTAACATACCTTTCCGTCGAATCCCTACAAGTGCCTCTATGAAGCTTCGCAAAAGCAAAAGTAATACAACAATGCGAGAATCAATAACACTGCAAACATGAGCCATGACCAATCGATAAGGCGTTAAGGTCGCCAACCTTTCACTCAACAAACCAAAATTACAATCTCAAAATAACCAGAAAATAATAAAAAAAACATGAATCTCTCAACATGTCACAAGAGACACAAGATCCCGAGTTAACATAACAAGGCACACTTCACACTATTCAATCAATAATCTTCATATGCAACACATAAAATTGGTGCACCAATCTCCAATCTCTACAGAATTTTAATACCATCAATATACATATAAAAACTACTCAAAACAACACAACAACTAAGATGCCCCGAGCCACGGCACTCAGACGCCATCTTATGGCTCAAAAATAAACAAAACTTCAAAAAAAATATAAAAACACGTGGGAGGTGATTGGAAGAAATTTACCATAATAAAAAAGACTATATTTTTTAATGACCCTTTGGGAGGTCAGGGGCTGAGCAACACTACTACGCCTTAACATTAATAACAAAATGCAAAAGTACAAGGAGGGAGACATAAAACCTTGCTCTGACCCTATGGTGGTTCATAAGTCGGCTAACCTATTGAGGTCGGGCAATTTATCCCTAATACTATAAAATTAAACCTAGAGTCTAAACACCTAGAAGAGAGGACTCCTCTCAGTACATAGAATCTGAAAAATATAAATAAGGGATACTCTCCCCTTTACAAAAGGACCCTAACTAAAAATCTTCAAAAAGCTAAGACTAACAAAAGAAACAACCTAGTTGAAGAAATGTAGTAACATAAAAAAATAATGGAAGAGATATCATGGTGGTTTCTTGATTCTTTTCAACTTCTTTCTTCTAAAATTGGTCATTTCCATCCTGTCTAATACAAATTATGACCTTGCCTCCTTTGGAAGTTGTTGTCTGGTGAAGTAAGGTTGAGGGACAGCGCACTGGTGTCTATTTTTATAGAGAACATCAACTGTAAAGTTTGCTTCCCTATAGGTATGCTTACATTTGAATGTTTGGAATTGGTTGGTAATGTTTTTAAGCTTGTCCAAAAGATGATGTATTTGCCAAGGAGGTTTGGTCGTTTGTTTGATCCACTTAACAAGCAATTCAGAATATATTTCTAGGATCACCTTAGAGTAACCGAGGTGCAGGCACCATTAAAGACCGAATATAGTAGCTTCTACCTTTGCTTGATTATTGGTTCCTTCCCCCATTGGTGTAGCAAAAACATAGATGAAATCACCTTGATTGTCCGTGAGGATTCCACCTGCTCCAATTGTGCTTGGGTTCTCTAAAGCACTACCATCAATGTTTAATTTTACTAAGCTATGAGGTAGTTTAATCCACTTAACAATGATCACCTTAGCAACATGGATGCAGGTTTCCAGCAAAAAGACCCGATCCTTCCAGTTAGTAGGCCACTTCATATAGGGATATGCAGTGGATAGAAAATTGAAGGGGTCTTTATACACTGAATAAATCACTCTTGAAGTTTTTGAGTGTTTCCCTCCATACTTAACTGCAAATCTATTCTTCCACAAGTTTCAACAAATAAAAATAGGAGTGGACTGAAGTACTAATTTCTTAGCATCATTAGTGTACTTGGAGTTCCACCACCTCATAATCATACTTCTTAGAGGAGTAAAATCATTGTTAACACCCACTGAATCAACAAAATACACCCATATAAACATAGTAAAATTACCAGTAAAGAAGGTTGCTCATTTGGTCAGTTAGGGGCTAGAGGTATCTGTACTTGAATAACTATCTTGGCCTGGAGTATATCAAAAATAACATTCATTGTGATTTTGGCCAAAATTGTTTATTTTTTCATTAGTTAGCAACTTTCCTCTAAGAGTTTTCCACAGCCGAAAGAGCATTTGCAGGGTATAAATTTATGCCAAGTATGAGAGTTGATCATAGTTTTTCTCCTCTTGTCCTTTATGAGATTCCAAGTTATAACACAACTGAAATTTCCATCATTGTTGAGTTTCTAGATTGGATGATCGGGGATTAGTAGCTTATATTGGAACTGATTAGCTAAAATAAGATGGACAAATTGTGGGGTAGTTGTTTGAGTGACCCTATCCATATCCCACAATCCATTGTTTAAGAAAGTTGAGACTTTAATTTTGTTAGGTCTAGGAGAACTAATTCTGAATCCAGTTAAAGGTCCTGTTCCTAATCAATCATCCCACAAAAATAAAAAAGAACCTGAGTGTAATTTTCCATTGAATATGGGTCTCTATTTTATTCTTGTTAGTCATCATGTGCTTCCATGTAAGGAACTGACCAGTATGCCACTTTTTGATAATGGGATTTTCTCTTTGACAATACCTGGACCTAAGAAATGCCCCCCCACCCATAGAGTGTTCTTGGTATGAAAATTCCACTATTGCTTATATTGAAAAAAAGTTGCAACATCTATAATCTTTCTGACACCAATACCTCCTTCATCATAAGAAAAGCTTAGGTTCTTCCAAAAGGATCAATGATATCTCTTCCTATCCCTTTTTCATCTCCAAAAAAGTCAAAAGTGAGGGTTTGAATCTTTTGAGAGTGGTTTTAGGAGGGGCAATGGTTGATAACAAGTGGATGGGAAGATATTGAATGACATTCTTTATCAAAGTGACTCTTCCTCCTATAACTTAGAATTTTAGATTGCGATCCATTGATTCTAGCTATAACTTTGGACACTACATTACAGTAATAAATTACCCTTTACCTCCCAATATAGAGTGGACATCCCAAGTAGGTGATAGGGATCATTTTTTGAGTGAAACCATTAAACTTTTTAATTTTGTCCACAATAAATTTAAAAGTATTAGTAGAAACCATGAAGTGTCATTTAGCTCTGTTGATGAGTTGACCAAATACCATCTATGAGTACTAAGATTTTTCATTATTAGCTTGAGTGAGGAACTTCTTATAGAAGTAAATATAATTACATTATCTACAAAGCTCAGGTTGTTAATATGGAGTCAATTCATTTCCATGTAAAATCCATGATACTGAGGATTAGGGTGAAGTCTATTCATCATTCTGGAGAGTACCTCAACTCCTAAAATAAAAATAGCAGGGGAAGAGGATTATCTTGTTTGAGGCAGGGTAAATGATAGATGGAAGTATGAGACATAGTTTCAAGACATTTGTCAGTCACCATGGCTTTTTCAAGTTTCTTCCAAATCCTAAATTGAATAACCCTCAAATTGGACAAATGAACTTTTGACCACTAAAACCAAGATCTATGATCCCTCAAGTTTCAATCACACTTATAAACTCAAAGATTTTAACCATATTATAAAGCACACCTCCTAGTTTCTCTTCAAGAGTAGTTATGACATTAAAGTCTCCACAATGCACCAAGGTAAGTTGGTGTTAGCATGGGTAGGAACTTTTCCCATAAAAGGTTTGCTAAGAGAATTTTTATACTTGGCATACATAAAAGTAGTGATGTACTCATGTGGACGCAATTGGTCTCACAATTAATATATTATTCTTCATTATTCAAAATTCTACAATCCATATCTTTGGACCAAAGGAGACAAATCTACCTATTAGGATTATAGACTGCATGATCCATGTTGACCTAGATTTTAAAATTATGGATTTTCGAATAATCAGAAAAAGGATCCAAGAGGGCAACAAGAGAAATTTGATGGATATTTTTGTTATACCTCATGCTTTCGCAGCTTGGGACATTGTCTTACATCTCTTGAAAGGTTCTACGTGATTTAGATTATCTACCATACTATAAAATAACTCTAAGAAAAGGAGAATGAGATACACCATAGGAGGGACGCTTGGAAATAGGTCTAGAGGGGATTGGAAGGAGTTGGAGGCTAAATAATGAGTTGTGGTACTCGACTTACTTGCGTAAGCTACAGACTTGGACATTTTACATAACTAAGCTACTTGAGTACATGTCGAGCTTAAGTAGCAAGGAATACATAGGCTCTTAAAGTGAGATGAGATTACGAACCCACAAAATAGAACTAAGGAAACGATGCACCTACTTGAAGTAAGTAGGTGACTGACCTGCTTGGGGTGGACCCCACTACCACATGGAAACATAAGAGTGGCTGCATGGAGTGAGGTGGCACCCTAAGGTAATACCACATGTCACCTCCTAAGGATGTGTATATATGTATTATATTCTAAAGTATATCTCATTTTCAGCATGTTTGTCCTTGGAAAAAAGAAGAGAAAAACCTTACAAAGCTTGAGAGGGAGCTACGACTTTGGCTAGAGGAAGGTAAGTCCTCCATTTTTTATTCATCAATTAATGATTTAAGGTATCCTACGATGATATAACGATGTTTAATAGCGTAAAATTTCTATTTGGGGAAACAAAAATGTGACACAAATAGTCCACTATGTTTCAGCACGTTAAGAGGACTTCTGAGGCAAACTTTGGCAAGTTTTGGGCAAGGTAAGGTCTTCCCTTTCAAAGTAGAGTTAATAATGTTGTTATGGAGTGTATTACATGTATTTAACGAAGCTGTAAATAAGAAAATTGCATAAGTATGATTGGCGTTAGAAACAAACTAAATTGAAGTCGTTCTAGCCGAGTTAGAGTTGTTAAGGCTGTATAGTGTTGTTGCGATTGTGGCGTTGTATTTGGAGATGGTTTTATTCCATGTTTTAGGACTGTAACGTGGGTTAAAAGAGGTGTGGGTTCTGCTTATTTTAGCCACCTAACCCTCCATTTCGCGTGGTTAGAGATTTTACGGATTAACGATTGAAAACGTTATTTTGGTATCATGATTTTGGGCGAATTTCTTGGAGTTCGTATTGTGTAATATTGAAGTAACTTACTTGGATATATGCTACTGATTGTTGTTGTTGGTTGTCTTCTAAGGTTTGGGGGTTAAATTGGAAGTTCAGAGAGGACAAGTTATAGAGGAGATGCTGCCCAAATTCCGTTAACTTCTAACTAACTAATAGACTAGTCGAGACTCATCAAGAAAGGCGAATAAGAAATTGGTTCCTATGGGTAGTTGGTTGTGGAATTACATGGTGGAAGGTCGAAGGTCACTAACCTTAGTATTACTTTAGTGTTAAATAGGTTAAGGAAGTAACGAAGCGAGCTTTGATGCAAGTAGTCCATAACAGGTATGTAAAGCTACCCTTTCTTCTCTTTGGCATGTCTTAGGTATAAGTGAAAAATTATATGTGTATGAATCTTCGGGTAATTCTATTCATGAGCTCTGAACATGACGCATGACTCATAATTCTGGTTCACTTCTGAATGACAAGGCTCTTAAGGTAGTTGAGTTATCACCCTCGAGCCTTCTATATGTGTGAAATCGTAATTGGATGTGTAGGAAGCATGAACCATAATTCTTATGCACTTCTTTATTTTAAAGTTCTTAAAGTAGTTGAACTACTACCTTCGAGTCTCCTATTTCATGAATAATAATTAAATGCACAAGCTCCTCTCTCTAAAGGCTCTAAAATGAACAATGTCTCTTATTCCATAAATTGTGCCTCTGATTGCATAAGTTGAGTCTCTGACCACGTAAATTGTGTTTCTGATTGCATAAATTGTGTGTCATTATCTTGATGCATGTTTTTGATCTCTAAGGCCCCAACTTCTGTGAGCCTAATGACATCTAAAGGGGTACCTCGGATAATTACTCCCCGAGTCTTCAGGTGACGGTTCACTTGACTGTTTCATTGAGTCTCAAATGATGACCTAGTTGCATATGGTTTCTCTCTACTCTACTCATGTACACTGTAACCCATCATCCTCCGAGTCCTATAAGGGGGCCGAGAATGCGGTCGTGCCTAGCTTTATTATTCGTTCACTGAGTTCTGGGCCAGCTATATATATATGTATGAAGTATAGGAGGATGAAATGCCATATACGATGAAGTAAAGCATAAAATGATGCCATATATGATAATGCTCATCACCGAATCCTGGTCCAGATATATATATGATGAGATAATGGAAAATGTAGATTGGGCTGTACGTTTCTCGATATTGTTTTAAATTATGGATCGGGTCGTACGTTCTTCGGTATTATTTTAAATTATAGATCGGTCCGAACATTCCTCGGCATAATTTACTATGTGATAATAGCACCGAGTCCCATAGTGGGTAGGGTGCGGTACGACATGTACTCTTTCATTAAGACCCTCACTAAAGGGCCGAATATGATATATAGACATTCATATGAGAATATAGCGAGGTACTTGTAATGTATGAAATAATGTCGTATACGATGGTATGATGCCATATACGATAATATGGCAACACCGAGTTCCACAACGGGCCTGGGGTGATATGTGAGGATGATATACATGCCCTTTTTTCATAAGATGCAGGTATAGTGAATTATTAACTGTCATACTTGTTTCCTACATCCCTATTTCAGTTGTTATCTCAGTTATGTTATGTTATGCTTTATATACTCAGTACATATATCGTACTGACCCCCCATTCTCTGGGGGCTGCATTTCATGCCCGCAGGTATAGCTGTTAATTTTGGAAATCCACCAGCTTAGGATTTCTACTCAGCTATGTTGGAAGTGCTCCACTATTCTGGGGCCTAACTTTTTATGCTGGTCATTCGATGTATATATTCATTTATTCAGGGGTACGGCAAGGGCCCTGTACTACCATATGATATAGTTAATACTCGTAGAGGTCTGTAGACATGAGTATGTGGGTTGTTTGTGAGTTTGTTCAGTTATAACTGTTTTTATGTTGTAGCAGCCTTGTCAGCTTGCGTGCCCTTTCATGATATGATATGAATGAAAGAGGCTACATGTACATGAAAATATTGTTACCCAGTGGGTTTCTTATGTATAGTTCTTATACTTGATAGTTATGTATACGGGGGTCAAGGTCGGACTCCAGTCGCGGCCTACAGAGTTGGGTCATGACAGAAGTAGTATTAGAGTAGTTCGTCCTTAGAATGTCTACAGACCGTGTCTAGTAGAATCTTGTCTATCTGTGTGTTGCACCATATCTATAGATAAAAGGATACAGGATATTTAGGATGTTACTTTCTTTCAGATCTAAGACCGTGCAATAGAGCCGAGTCATAAGGAGTGAAATTCCTCATACTAACCTATGATTTTAATAGGAGAGCAACATCGATAGAAGAAAGTAACTGACGATATTAGAAGTTACGAAGCATGCAGGTAAGCAAAGGCACGAAGGTGATATGTCAGGTAGGGTGTTGAAATACGATTGATGTGTAGAGTTGAAAAGTAAAAGAAAAAGTAGATAGGAAAGTGTAATAGGTGCAGTTCGAGTGGACATGACAATATATATGTGTGCCCTGTGAGGCACTGTTGGCATTTTCTGCGTGCAGGTGTTGAGATAGTAAGAAATACAGAGGAAACTCTGCCCAAATTTTCCTAGAAATAAGAAGAGAATGAGATATAGGGCTGTAGTATATCTTAAAAGGTCGTGCCCACAATAATGATGAGACTTAATTAAACCACGAGTATGGATGACCTCGAGAAATGAGTTAATTGCTGAATTGACGACAATAAACTGGTATGGTAAAATGAATTTGAAAAAGACTTATGACCCTAAGAAGATGATATAGGAAAGACTGATAGATCTGGATAGAATGAAATATTGAGGCACCGGCTGAATTGATATACAAGGATAAACTATGATGAGGTATAGTTAAAAAAAGTAACATTATGATAAAGATAAGAGTACAAGGGAAAAAAGGATTGTGATGGATATGAAGTATTAATAAGACTAACCGAAAAGGGTAAGTAACCCATAGTAAGAATTATGAAAAAGGTTAAGAAGTATTATACCAGGGGATTGAATGGGAACAGGATATAATGTGAATATAACAAGGATCGTTATGGAAATAAGGAAAGCCCAGTAAGAAAGTGGCCGAAGATATGACATGAGCCATGTGATTGGAATATAAAGATAGGTCTGAAATGGAAAAGCGAGATATGGAACAAATAAGGAAGACTTATCAAGTTCTGTAAGGAAAGTTTTGAATAAAGGTTATATGACGGTGGAAAGGATAGCTAGTGCAAGGAAATAAAGAGTAATATGGAATTCCTTACGCACAAAACAAAATGGATATGAGCGGAAGGAATGATAAGGAAGTTCTAATAGAGGCACCCAAGATAGACATAAGTTACTGAATACGAGGATGGAACAAAAAGAGAATGTATAGTTATATATTTAAAGGGGTAGTGCAACAACATGGTGTTAAGGTAGACCTATTGTTGAGGCAAGAGCGATATGTTGTTGAGAAAGTGAGCATCGAGCGCATGACAAGGATGAAGGCTCATGAGGCATAAAGAAGTATTGTGTATACGTAACTCAACTACCAATAATTAGACTGGATCAGCACCTCACGATTATGTTAAGATGTCGTATATGGGCGATCAAAGGTATGGATGATATAAAGAAAGGTATAGATATAGTGCAGTCTACCAAATGTGTTGGAAAAAAATCATACGCATTTGAAAATTTTGAAATAAGGGCGTAAGGTAGGACACAAACAGATAGTGATATGGGAACACCCTAAAGGGGGGAAGTGGCTTCAAGTGAGATCCCATACTGGCATGAATTAACAAGATCTAAAAGTCAGCAGTGAACAGATAGAAGCCATGATACCTGAGACGGTGCTAAGAATTATTAGTAAGGACCTTGAATAGTATAACATCAAAGAATGGGTGTGTACAAAGGGGATGAATATGAAAAGAGAATCACAATAAGAACTTAAAGATATTGTAAGGGATAGCCAGGCTACACTTGATGAAAGGTTAAGATGTTGGTAACCAATTTACTGCCTACTGACATTGTACTATATAAGAAGGAAAAAAGAAGCATAAGAAATTCTCCTATGGTAGAATATGAGGGAACTTAAGAGTAAGTAAAGGAGGCGAAATAGTTATGACAAAATAAACTGCAAGTACGTGTCAGTACAAGGAAATATGCGAAGCAGAATAAACCAAGAGAAGGAAAGACTATGATTAGAATTGAACGCACTCTCTACAAATTATGCAAAAATAGTTATGTAACCTACAACTATTGGTATGCTAAGGATGAGATCAGGTGGTTACTTGGTAAAAACAATAAGAATTCAATAGCAACAGGGTGATTGCAATATTTCAAATACATGAAAAGAAAGTATAAGATGGCTTGAGGCAAAACTAGTGAGACATGACTAGTATTGAGGGCAAAAGCCATAGTGAGCCCTGACATCAATCGAAGGAGGTAAGAGATATTATAGTGTCTGCATGAAGACTAGAAACAATATGATGTGGGGCAAGAGAACTAGAAACAAGATCTGAATGGAAGCACAGTAGAATATGCCTAGAGTATTGCAAGTTGGGGTAAGAGAAATTGTATGATAACGTAAATAGAATTGGGCATCAGAAGCCTGGTAGCCTATTATAGGAAATGGAAATCCCGACTGGGAAATGAAAAGCAGTTAATATGGATTATAGTTGACCTCGTATCTTACAGAAGCATGAGTTCAGATGAGTTATGGTAGATAGGATTTTAGAATCAACCCATTTTCTTTTAGTTAGGAAGACATATTCAGCTGAAGGTTATGCGAGATGATATATTAAGGAAACAATAAGATTTCATGAAGTTCCCACATCTATTATCTTGAATAGGGAAGTTCAATTTGTGGCTAACTTCTGAAGATTATTCCATAAGGGATTGGGAACATAGGTGAACCTTGGTACAATATTTCACCCCCAAACTAATGGACATGCTAAGCATACTATCCAGCTTCTAGAAGGTATATTACGGGCCTGCATTACTGACTACAGGAGTAGTTGGGATAGCTATTTTCCACTTAGTAAATTTGCTTAGTGAAACACGATTGACAGTCCCAGACATGCCAAAGTAGATTTTTGAATTGACATAAGTCATACACAAATAATCGACGTCGATATTTAAGGCTTGAAGTTGAGGATTGAGCATGTTTGAAAGAGGCACCGATGAAAGGTATAACAAAATTTGACAAGAAAGGGAAACTTGGCCCGAGATGTGTGGGTCCTTATTATACCATTTATAGGATAGGCAGAGCTGCCTATGAGTTGGACCTAACATCAAATTTGGAAGTGGTAAACCCAATCCCTTAGGTGTCAAGGCTTCGCAAAGGTATAGGTGACCCTTCCAAAATAGTTCCTGTAGAGGCGATCCATGCAATAAGGAGTTATCCTACGAGGAGCCACCTATCACTATTAGGGATCGACAGATTAGAAGGTTGCGAACTAGGGATATGACTTCCGTCAAAGTCTTATGATGAAATAAGACTAAAGAAGAGTTGACCTGGGAGGCTGTAGAGGAGATGAAAAAGAGATATCTGTACATGTTCCCTAGGTCTACAGGAAGTCTAAACTCCTAGATTAGTTGAGTTGATGAATAAAAAGACTACGGGTGACAACCATTATAGAGAATCCCTGAAATCCTCGTGAGACCTTATAAGACTAATTAACATTTGAGGACGATTGTTCTAAAGGGGGAAAGGATGTTATACCCCGTGCTTTCGCACCTTGGGATATTGTCTTATGTCTCTTGAAAGGTGCCATGTGATCTAGATTATCTACCATGCTATCAAATAACTTTAAGAAAAGGAGAATGAGATACACCATAGGAGGGAAGGTTGGAAATAGGTCTAGAGGGGATTGAAAGGAGTTGGAGGCCGAATAATGAGTTGTGGTACTCGACTTACTTATGTAAGCTACCAACTTGGACGTCATACATAACTAAGCTACTTGAGTACACATCGAGCTTAAGTAGCAAGGAATACATAGGCTCTTAAAGTGAGATGAGATTATAAATCCACGGAAGATAAATAAGGAGACGACGCACCTACTTGAAGCAAGTAGGTGATGCACCTACTTGAAGCAAGTAGGTGACTCACCTGCTTGGGGTGGACCCCACTGCCACATGGCAGCATATGGGTGGTTGTATGGTATGAGGTGACATCCTAGGGGGCTGCCATGTGTCACCCCTAGGGGGGCTTCCACGTGTAACCTCCGTGGCAGCATATGAGTGGCTGCATGGCATGTGGTGGCATCCTAGAGGGCTGCCACATGTCACCCCTAGGGGACTACCATGTGTCACCTCCCAAGGAGGTGTATATATGTGCTATATTCTAGAGTATATCTTATTTTCAGCATGTTTTTCCTTGGAAAAAAGAAGAGAAAAACCTTAGAAAGCTTGAGAGGGAGCTACGGCTTTGGCTAGAGGAAGGTAAGTCCTCTATTTTCAATCCTTGAATTAATTATTTAAGGTATCCTACGATGATATAAAGATGTTTAATAGCCTAAAATTTCTATTTGTGGAAGCAAAAACGTGACACAAATAGTCCACTACATTTCAGCACGTTAAGAGGACTTTTGAGGCAAACTTTGGCAAGTTTTGGACAAGTAAGGTCTTCCCTTTCAAAGTGGAGTTAATAATGTTGTTATGGAGTGTATTACATGTATTTAACAAAGCTTTAAATAATACAATTAAGTAAGTATGATTGGCGTTAGAAATAAACTAAATTGAAGTCGTTCTAGCCGAGTTAGAGTTGTTAAGGTTGTATAGTGTTGTTGCGATTGTGGCGTTGTATTTGGAGATGGTTTTATTCCATGTTTCAGGGTTGTAACATGGGTTAAAAGAGGTGTGGGTGCAGCTGGTTTCATCCACCTAACCCTCCTTTCTGCGTGGTTAGAAATTTTACGGATTGACGATTGAAAATGTTATTTTGGTATCATGATTTTGGGTGAATTGCTTGGAGTTTGTATTGTGTAATATTGAAGTAACTTACTTGGATATATGCTGATAATTGTTGTTTTTGGTTGGTTTCTAAGGTTTGGGGGTTAAATTGGAAGTTCAGAGAGGGCAAGTTATAGAGGAGATGCTGCCCGAATTCCATTAACTTCTAACTAACTAATAGACTAGTCGAGACTCATCAAGAAAGGCGAATAAGGAATTGGTTCCTATTGGTAGTTGGTGGTGGAATTACAAGCTGGAAGGTCGAAAGTAACTTACTTTAGTATTACTTTTATGTTAAATAGGTTAAGGAAGTAACGAAGCGAGCTTTGATGCAAGTAGTCCATAACAGGTATGTGAAGATACCCTTTCTTCTATTTTAGCATGTCTTAGGTATAAGTGAAAAATTATATGTGTATGAATCTTCGGGTAATTCTATTCATGAGCTCTGAACATGATGTATGACTCATAATTTTGGTTTACTTCTGAATGACAAGGCTCTTAAGGTAGTTGAGTTATCACCCTCGAGCCTTCTATATATGTGAAATAGTAATTAGATGCATAGGAAGAATGAACCATAATTCTTATGCACTTCTTGATTTTAAAGTTCTTAAAGTAGTTGAACTACTACCTTTGAGTCTCCTATTTGATGAATAATAATTGAATGCACAAGCTCCCCTCCCTAAAGGCTCTGAAATAAACAATATCTCTTATTGTATAAATTGTGCCTCTGATTGCATAAGTTGAGTCTCTGACCATGTAAGTTGTGTTTCTGATTGCATAAATTGTGTGTCATTATCTTGATGCATGTTTGTGATCTCTAAGGCACCAACTGCTGTGAGCCTAATGAAATCTAAAAGGGTACCTCGGATAATTACTCCTCGAGTCTTCAGGTGACGGTTCACTTGACTGTTTCATTGAGTCTCAAATGATGACCTAGTTGCATATGGTTTCTCTCTACTCTACTCATGCACACTGTAACCCATCATCCTCCGAGTCCTATAAGGGGGCCGGGAACGCGGTCGTGCCTAGCTTTATTATTCATTCACTGAGTTCTGTGCCAGCTATATATATATATATATGAAGTATACGAGGATGAAATGCCATATACAATGAAGTGAAGCATAAAATGACGCCATATATGATAATGCTCATCACCGAATCCTGGTCCAGATATATATATGATGAGATAATGGAAAATGTAGATCGGGCTGTACGTTTCGCGATATTGTTTTAAATTATGGATCGGGTCGTACGTTCTTCGGTATTATTTTAAATTATAGATCGGTCCGAACGTTCCTCGGCATAATTTACTATGTGATAATAGCACCGAGTCCCATAGTGAGTAGGGTGCGGTACTACATGTACTCTTTCATTGAGACCCTCACTAAAGGGCCGAATATGATAGATAGGCATACATATGAGAATATAGCGAGGTACTTGTAATGTATGAAATAATGTCATATACGATGGTATGATGCCATATACGATAATATGGCAACACCGAGTTCCACAGCGGGCCTGGGGTGATATGTGAGGATGATATACATGCCCTCTTTTCATAAGATGCAGGTATAGTGAATTATTAACTGTCATACTTGTTTCCTACATCCCTATTTCAGTTATTATCTCAGTTATGTTATGTTATGCTTTATATACTCAGTACATATATCGTACTGACCCCCGTTCTCCGGGGGGCTGCATTTTATGCCCGCAGGTATAGCTGTTACTTTTGGAAATCCACCAGCTTAGGATTTCTACTCAGCTATGTTGGAAGTGCTCCACTGTTCCGGGGCCTAACTTTTGAAGCTGGTCATTCAATGTATATATTCATTTATTCAAGGTTACGACGGGCCCCCTGTCCCACCATATGATATAGTTAATACTCGTAGCTATCTGTAGACATGAGTATATAGGTTGTTTGTGAGTTTGTTCAGTTGTAAATATTTTATGTTATGGCATCCTTGTCGGCTTGTGTGCCCTTTCATGATATGATATGAATGAAAGAGGCTACATGTACATTAAAATATTATTACCCACTGGGGTTCTTGTGTATAGTTCTTATACTTGACAGTTATGTATACGGGGGTCTAGGTCGGACCCCAGTTGTGGCCTACGGGGTTGGATCGTGACAATATTTAGGGTTTTAAGTCTTTCTATAGCACCTTTGGTATTAATACCCCTTAGATTCCATTTGATTGTACTAATCATGGGAAATATTTGGATTGAAAAAGTCTTATGTTAGGTCTACCAGGATGGGCAAAATATTAGGTTTGGAATTTATTGTGGTAAATCTTGTGTTATGAATACCTCTGGCAGAGTGTCCCTAGCTATCAGTAACATGTTGCAGCTTTTTTTCCAAACCATTATCACTAGAGGAGCTAAATTCTTTAATGAGATGTTCACTCACCTTATCATCCTCTTCCTCTTCTCTCTCAGATTGATTATCCTCATCATCTTTATTCTCATAGTCAAGAACCCCATACTCATCAAATTCAACATTGATCACACGAGTAGTATTAAGGGAACATTTGGTGATGCTTTTATCAAGAGGTTTTTGTTTCTAAAGTTGATCACTGTTCCTATCATATTTTTCCTCCACTCCAACACTATTTTTCTGCTCTTCCATTCTCTTTTTGATAGTATCTTTTCTTCTTACTGAACTTGTTCTTTTTTATTGTAGAACCCATACCAATGGTGCTTGACACTAATCCCATGTCCTTGGCCATTGAGCCTTTGGTCTGATTTTGAGTAGAAATGACAGTAATATCTGCATTTTTATTCTGAACATGTTGCTCTAAATTGTTTTGTTGAAAATTAGTGGTTGCAGGGGCTCTAAATTCTGTCCTATGATCTGTGGATTGGTTATCATGCACTACATGGGTTAATTCCCCCCTCACTTTTGGTTCCCCTTCCTGCAGTTTAGCAAGGATATCCTCTAAACCATCTTAATCTCCATCACCTACAACAACAATATAAATACAAATGGGATTTGGGGATGGGGCACAACGTCATCACTTTCAACGATAATAACATGGGGGTTGAGGGGTTGATCCTGTGCTCCAGGATCAAAATTGTTTATTTGGGGATCTTCTGAGTCAATACCTTAGTGAATATTTCTTTCCTTGTTAGTAGCATTAGTGATCTCTATATTAGAGATCTTAGTTTAGTGATTCTTTTCCCATTTCTTTTCTTTGTTTTCCCATTTTGCATTTGTTTCTAATCTTCTGGATAACTAACAACTTTAAGGCCATTGGGAGGATCACTTTGTTGTTCCTTAGGTTTCTGCTTCGTATGTTGTTGTTGATTCATCTGAGAGCTATTCAACTTATTTTGTTGCTCTCCTTGATTGTGATTCTTTTGGTTTCTATTTCTTTGAGCTTGCCACTCTCCTTCTTGCTTGTTCTCTTTCACATGTTGCTTTGCTAGATGGTTCTCATTTTTACCTATATCACTCGTAACAACATTAACAATATCAATTTGAGTATTTTTAGTTTGAGGGTATACCTGATTATTTGTTTCTGCCACCTTCTTGTTTTTCTTTCTTGGCTTCTTCAGCATCTCTTCTTTTTTTCTATCTCATCTCTGTTTTAACTGTGCAGACTTGTTCCTGTCACAACCCCACCTAGGGTCTAGGCGTAATATGGTGATTGAAACCTTGAAGGGCTCCAACCAAGCCTCTTGTCATATCATAAACCATATATAAGGTAAACAATAAGAGAAAACTCATAAAAGTCCAATGAGACAATGCCTATCTAGAGAGAATCAAGACAAAATAGACTTTTTATACATATGCCAAACATGCCTCTACATGACAACATAGCCGGGGAGTAGGACATGTTCCTAGCTCACCCTCAAATAATGTAATCAAACAAAATAAAATAGTCTATAAACATAATCATAGTATAAAAATAAATAAATAATATAATGACTTGGGTTTCCCTCGAAGTATGAGGACTCACCACACTAATATTCAATGGACTACCAACTAGCCACAGAAAGAGGATGGAGCGTCCGTCTCTACATTGTGATATAATATAGGGTAAAAGTATGCATTAGTACGTTTGAATGTACTAAGTGTGTAGGCAATGCAATGCATAGAAAACTATGTTTGTGCAAATGACCATTTTGTATAGCTTGATAGGAGAAGTAGTAAAAATCATAAATAGTCTCAAGAAGGATCAATGCATAATAAACCATAAGAGTATCATATAAAGTAAATGAAAGGAATTTAAAACATGAAAAGGACAATATATATGTGGGAGATAAAAGTCATTTTGAAATCCATAGTCTTGGTGAAAGGTATATTCGCCATAGTAAGAAATACCTTGAACAATGAGAGAAAAACCTTTTTACCTTTGTGAGAGCGTTAGTTAACCGACATAAATCATGTGAGTTATAATATGAAGTCCCAATATTTTCCCATACATCATAGGAAAGGTGGAGACTACTTGTGAAGGTAGACTCCTATATGACTAAGTAGATCCACTAAGCTATATGTAGGATCGAGACTCAACTACAGGTGACCCTTAAAGAATCAAGCCTCTTCTATGGGCGACCCTTTATCTTACGGTTGCACCTAGTTATGTGATAATGGGACCTTACTATGGGTATATTTCCTTTACTTCGGGAGAGAATGCCTATCCCAAGGTCCACTCGGTGCTAGGTAAGATCTCAACGGAATATCATACATAGCATAAAAAATATAATGAACATATATCATAGTCATGATCATATGTTTGAAATCATAGAGTAGCTCATATTCATAAGATAATTCAATGTGAGTAATGTCCTTCCACATTACAAATCATACATACATAGTCATAATTCATACTTGGAAATTAGGGTAAAATATGAATACATGATCAATTGACTTGAAAAATCATGAAATTGACTTGAAAACATGCATGATCATATACTTTCTATCAGCCCATACATAATTCATAAAGACAATATTATTTGGAAGTATAATTGAAAGTACTCATAATTTATAAAATGAACCCTAGAGATCAATATGGGAGAATTCATGGAAAAATATATTCAATTCAATGCAATAACCATTAATTTATATTAAAATGGATTCATAAGCAAGAGTAGAATCATAATTCATGCAATTTAAAGAATCAAACAAGACATATAATGACATCATGAACTCCAAATGTAATGTAGGATGATCTATTGGAAAATCATTGAAATCATGCAATATCTTAGAATTCATTCATCTTTTGGTAGATAATCGTGTAATTAAACTCAATTCATAAAATTGGAAGAAATTCATGGAACCCATAAAATCCCATACTTCAAATTAATAGAAAACTTGAGAAATTGATTGGGATTCATGAATGGAAGAAACCATGAATCAATACCCACATACCTTGAGTGAGAAGACAAAAGAATATGGAAGAATTTGAGAATTTTCATGGTGAGCTTAAGTCAATTTTTTGGAAGTCTTCAATGGAGTCCTTGAAAGCCTTTTTTAGAGAGAGAAATATTTGAGTAGGTGAAGTGTAGAAGAATGAATGAAATTTGATATGTAGATTAGTTTATAGAGATAAATTAGGCCCTGAAACTATCCAGATTCATTAACTAACAATTTGGGAAATGTCTAATGTACCTACCCCCAGTAAAAAAATGAAAGTCGAGAACAAGTAAAAAGCATTGGCCACATGCATTTTATGTGAAAAAGGGTAAATCACAGTCCTTGCATTTGTTTTATGCCTTATTTGCCCGAAAGTGATTTTTGATCAAATTTCAGATAAAATTGAACTATGGGGGGCATGTCCATGATGCGGACTTGCCTCGCACCCTTCTATTTTATTCAATTCTTGAAAAAATCATCTTTTGATATACAAGTTCTAAAAATTTACCGAGACTATTGTTTTTCGCTGGTTTTGACCCCTGATCAATATTCTGGACACGGATTTTCCAAAAAGGATAAGGATAATAAGTTACGCAAGATATGTATTCCCAAAGTATTTTTAAGGCACTTTCACTTCCAATGTAGCACTCTCAACTTTTTGATTCCTCCATAAGACCTTAACGGATGGAACTTCCTTGTTCCTCAACCATTTCACTTGACGGCCTAAAATCTTAGCCAGAACCTCCTCATAAGTCAAATTCTCTTTAACATTCACATTACCAAAGGTACAATCACATTAGGATCACCAAATCATTTCCTCAATATTGATAAATGGAATAACGGATGAACCGAGGTTAACTTTAATGACAATTTAAGTTCATAGGCCACTTCACCAATATGCCTTAGGGCCCTCTACCTCTATAGGAAATTCTATCCCAAGAGTACTACCCCTTACTACCATATTAAACAAACCGAGACCTAATAATGAAAACCCAATACATAGTACATTCACCCATATGCCATCAATAATACATTCAGGCCTAGTTCTATAACCACTCTAATGGACTCATTTGCAACCCCTAAGAAGAAGTCATCAGTAGCCTACTAAAATGACACACATTTCTACAACCACACATTTAAGCCTACCATTCTAACCACTTTATGGCTCCCTTGAAGTCAACATCACTTAAGAATTTTCATGTCTACCTGAGCATTTCTATATCCTCATTGGTATTAATTCCTAACAAAGGTCACACCAATATACCCTCACCTATCTATTGCACACAACAAGGACTCATATAGCTCTTTTTCCATGTTTGTAACCTTAAATGGACAAAGCATAAACTAATTATCACAATATGGAACACCCACCCTTCCCCCACTCTTGTCTAACTCATCCATCAAGAGCTATGGGCTGTACTCAATACCATTTCTCTTAGGCTGTCAATATTTGAAAGACACAACCGACCTTGGTAACGAAGTACTTTATCTCCCCTTTGTGAAAGAAACTCCATCTTCTCATCAACCACCAATTTCTCATGCACTACTGTCATAACCCAAGACTAGGGCCTAGACATGATAGGATGAATGAGACACCCGGAGATACCTTACCCAAGCCTCTTAGCATTCATTAAGCATTTCATTGGTAATGATAAACAAATCAAGTGGGAAATAAAGGGATGTAGGGACTAAGTGGCTTAACATTTAATAAGAGTCAAAGAAAATATAACATTTTTTTCTATGTCCAACCATACCTTCTACATTAAAGACTTGGCGGAGGCTAAGACATGTCCCTAGCTCACCCACAAAATAAGTGTCAAGAAATACCTTAATAAATGTCTTAATGTTCTATATAAAATAAGATTAGAATAAAAAGGATATTGTTCCCTAGACATGAAAACTAACCACAAGCAATCAAAATTAATCCGAGATAGCCACATGGAGGAGGTCGATGAGCGACGTCGGTTCCTATATGGTGATATAATATAGGTAAAAGTATGCGTTAGTACTTTGAATGTACTAAGTATATGAGTATGCTATGAAATAAAGAACTTAAGAGAGACATGAGTAACAATATGCATAAGTGAATGCATGCATTAGACGTCATCATAGGAAGCCTTAAAATATTGATTTTGTGGGGAAGTAACCATAACTGACATTTAAGATCATTCGAGCTGTTACATGGAATCCAACATAATCCCTTACGTTGGCACAGGGAGACTACTTTCCAGGTAGAACTCCATTCAGTTTACATTTAATTATTTAATATTAGGTGGCTACAAAGGCCTAGACGACAAGGGCTCCTATCGTGACACATAGTTAATGCAACATGAGACTTTACTTAAGGACCCCTTCAGTAGAGTTCCCATCTACATGCTATATTCGGTGCTAAGTCAAATCCCACGGAATAGTAAAATACTTCAAAAATAGTCATATCATATAGCTTGAAAATTTAAACATCACATTCGGTAGAATAGCTCATTAAAACCTCTGGTTTATAATATCATCAAGGATGCCACTCCCTATTTACCATCCTACTAATGAACCTTGGTTTATAATGGTATTCCAGGTAAAATGCTAATTGGACTTGCCCTGTTTTTTGAAAAAATTTCAAAAGCATTGAGGCACATAAGGATGTCATACATGTCCTATCATAACCTTAAACATTTTATTTGATTCAATGTGAGGATTCTCCTTTCACATTGAATCCTTTCTTTGGCTAAAAGCCCTTTCATCATCATTCAATCATTTCACAAGAATCCCTTAAATATAAATATTTGCTTCATAAACTTCCATTTAAAGTCAAAACTTTCAATTCATTTCAACATAAGAAGACTAGGTGGGTTCATTTCGTATAATTTTCAAAAATATTTAATGCATGAGAGTGATGGAAATGCATCATATGAAATATCTTAAAACAGCCCACCATATAAACTTTAAAACTACCTTTCAAGACTTCATATAAGAACCTTGATAAACCATCCATTTCATGTAAATAAGAAATAAACTTCAAATATTCAAGAATCTATGCATTTGGAATCGTAGTATGAAAATCCATAAAACCTCATCACTTGAAATTGAGATTCAATATACATACATATATATATATATATATATATATATATATATCAATAGGAATAAATAACTTAAAATATACCATAATCTATGCATTTGGAACTATCATGTAAAAGCCCATAGGATTTCATCATTTAAAATTTAAATACTAAGTTGAGAAAATATTTGGGCTCCATGGGTGGAAGAACCCATGAATGAAAATCCACATACCTTAGTGAGGAACTTGAAGAGGAATTGGAGAAGTCTAGATGTTAGGCCTTCAATTGGGAAGCTTGAATTCTTGAGTTTGAGAGAAAATGTGTTGGAGATAATTTGAGAGAGAAGAGGATGAAGTTAAGGGTTTTGGGGAGGAAAAACACATCAAAACTGATCTCAAAGGCTTCCACATTTGTATATATGTTATTAGGAAATTGTCCGAGATGCCCTTCACAAGAAAAATCTGGAAAATGGGCTTAAAACCTTACAGGCGCGATAGTGGAGTGCTGCGCCAAAGGCCAAACTACTGCATCTAGTTTCGAGCACTCTGCTGGACTGCCACACAAAGGTCCAAACTACTGCAGCTAGTTTTAGGCGCGCTACTGGTGCACCGCGTCAAAACCATAAACAACTGCAGTGGTAGTCTTTGGTAAAATTATCATAACTTTTGAGTTTGAACTCGAAATGAGGCAAACTTAGTGGCATTGGAAAGAGGACTCAAATACCTTTAATTTGATAATATACAGAACACATAATTCATTATATAATAGGAGATATAGGTGTTTGAAGTTACCCTATTCCGAACTCATACGAAAACTTAGCCAATGGAAATTCTTTAGACTTGGCTTGGTGTTAGAGATCCCTTATGATCCTAAAATACATCTAATACATTTCAAATACTTAGGAATTGATCCTAACTCATATGAAAAATTATAATTCGATGATTCAAGCGTTTACGCCTTCAAAGAATAGTTTGGGTCTTGAGATAGAAATTTTTGAGGTGTTACAATATCTCCACCTTGGGAATATTTGTCCATGAATGAGATTCAACTAATATAGGAAAGACATGGAAATAGGCACTAGAAACCCAACATGAATATGAAGACACTTTTGAAAGAAAGAACATGTAAACTTCATACTTAACATAAAACATAGTCCTTGAGAAAAATGATTTTGATGAATCATGCATGCATATAAATACCATATGGAACTGAAACATAGAAGTTTAATCGATTTTATCATGAAAAACTTAGTACCTTTACGATAGAGTGGAAGTAAAGAGATATAGATAATGCTTCATCATGTCTAATTCTGCTTCCCACATAGCGCTCTCTACTTGTTGATTTCTCCATAACACTTTGACGGATGCAACGTCTTTATTTCTTAACCTTTTAACTTACCGGTCTAAAATCCCAATAAGAACCTCCTAAAAAGTCAAATTCTCTTCAATACTTACATTCGCCATTGGCACAATAGAATTTGGATCACCCACAACTCCCTCAACATTGACACACGAAATACCAGATGAACCAAAGCCAACTCAAGTGGAAAGTCTAACTCATATGCTACTTTGCCAATGCGCTTCAACATCCTATAGGTTCCTATATATCTAGGAATCAACTTCCCTTTCTTAGCAAACCGCATTACCTCTTTCATAGGTGAAATCTTCAAATACACCATATCATCCATATCAAATTCAAGCTCTCTCCTTCTAGTGTCTGAATAAGACTTTTGACGACTTTGAGCCATTTTCAATCTTTCACTTATGAGCCTTACTTTCTCTATTGCATCCACTAGGAAATCTGGACCAATCAATATTATCTCACCTACTTCAAACCACTCCACTGGAGAGCTACATCTTCTCCTATGCAAGCATTAAAAAGTAGCCATTTGGATGCTAGAGTGATAACTTTTAATGTAGGCGAACTCAATCAATGGAAAATGCTCATACCAACTTCCTCTAAGATCAATCACACATGCCCTTATCATATCCTCCAAGGTTTGGATTATTCTTTCGCCTTGCCCATCAGTTTTAGGATGGAAAGTGGTACTTAGATTAACTTTAGTACCAAGACCTTTCTGAAATAGCTTCCGAAAATGTGAACTAAATTGAGTACCTCTATCCGATATATTCGACAAAGGAACACCATGAAGTTTCACAGTTTCAAAAATGTATAACTTAGAATAGTCTTCAGAACCATAACAAGTATTAACTGGTATAAAATGTGCCGATATGGTCATTCGGTTCACAATGACCCAAATAAAATCATGTTGTCTTCTAGTACGAGGAAAACCCGTGACAAAGTCCATGTTCACATCTTCCCACTTCCATGTAGGAATTGCAATTTCTTGAGCTAGACCTCTCGGCCTTTGATGCTCAACTTTCACGTGTCGACAATTAGGACACTTATCCATGAACTCCGCTATGTCCTCTTCATGCCATTCTACCAATACACCTTAGGTCCCTCTACCTATATAGGAAATTCTATCCCAAGAGTACTACCCCTTACTACTATAATCAACAAACTTCGAGACCTAATAAAGAAATACCCAATACATCGTACATTCACCCCTATGCGATCAACACTACATTCAAGCCTAGTTCTATAACCACTCTAATATAATCACTCACATATCTACAACCACATATTCAAGCCTACCATTCTAACCATTTTATGGCTCTTTTGAAGTCAACATCACTTAGTAATTATTGTGTCTACCTTAGCATCTCTATATACTCATTGGTATTCACTCCTACCAAAGGTCACATCAATATACTCTTACTTATTTATTGCACACAATGAGGTCTCATCTAGCTCTTCCTCCATGTCTATAACCTTAAATGGACAAAGCATACCATAATTATCACAATATGGAACAACACACTTCCCCCAATCTCCCCTAAGTCATCCATCGAGAGCTATGAACTTTACTCAATATCATTTCTCTTAGGCTATCTACATTGGGACACACAACAAACCTTTGTAATAAAATAATCCATCTCCCCCTTGGGAAAAGACTTCTACTTTATTATCTCTCACCAATTCCTTCAACTTTACCAATGATAAATCAAGGTCATTTTTGACTTAACATCTATTACTAAAGATGATTTGGACCCAATTTGCACCACCATAATCGGAACCACTCAACCTTACCCCCCAATCTAGCCAACTGATGAACATCCCTTATAACTCCCTCTTCCATTCATCAACATGAGCCACTCCATATAAATACCCTAATAATTTCACTGACCACACATTGGCCTTACTCGAATGAGAATGCACCCTCATATAATAAAACTAATTAGCCACAGGAGCCAACTCAAGAGAAAGACTTTCAGAGTTGACATCCCTAACCCTTAGAAATCATTTTTTGGGCCTTAAGAAAGGAAATGAACTTACCCATTTACTATGGAATCATGACCCTTCCATTCAAGAATAACATCAGAATCTTCCATGTCAAGCTCAATGAGATCATAATGAACAACTTTGTGCAAGATAAAGAAACAACTGACTCACCAATGGGGGTAGACACCAAGTATGGTTCCAATAATATTTTAGGATATACATAAAACCTATTAGCAAGAAATGAAGCAAAAACACACAAATTGGTACCAGATCTAACAATGAATAGACTTCAAAATCAAAGACAATTAAATTACCGGTCCCAACATCGAGAGAATCCTCTAACCCTTGATGAATCTGAAAGGCATACAATCTAAGTTGGCGCCAATCGCCATCCGATGTAGTAGCACTTTGGGCTGGATAACCTATAGTTCGGGATGAATCCAGAGGTGTATTACCCCTTTTACACACCCTTGCATAATTACCCCTCTTTCCACACTTATAGAAAACATCCAATCCCGCTAAGCACTTTCCCCTATTTTTTTCCCACACTTGGAAATAGTAGATGAACTAAAACCATCACCGAGTTTGGGTTGAGAAGTTCCATCTTTGCATTGAGCCCTCTTAGAATCCCTCCCTTTACTAGAATCCACCGGACAATCTCTCATATTATGCCTCATATCACCACACTTGTAGCAACCCTCCTTACCGGCTATTTATTCTCCTTGGTGAGTTCTACCACACCTCTCGCTAGGGGGAAAGCGACGATCTTCCTTGTTAGACCTAGAAGCCGGGGCATTAGCACAAGATGAACCACTATCATTCTGTGCCTTTTTGAAGTCCCTATATTTCTCCTTTATAGCATTCATTTTACTCTCCCATTTGCTTTTCTTTCTACCCACGTTCATAGAAGTTACCTTTATTGATTCAATTGAGCTATCACAGCTCGATCCAACAATAGGATGACATCATAAAATTCTGCATTAGTCACTTGTTAAGTTAGAAGATCATTAGGGACTTGTTCCTCAGTAGCATCAACCCCTACTTGAATTGGAGCCTTTGCAATAGGGGGAACTTGGTCCTCGAGAGCTTCTATTACTCTAGGTAGAGGTACTCTTCTTTGAGGCATCACCTAGATAAAACAAAATAATTTGTTAGATTAGATAAGTCTTAGGACAAACTAAGCCACCACATGAATCACAAAAGAAAGGAAACTTTCCTAAACGCTCATAGTTTCCTATTTATAATTGTGACGTGCTTTACAACCATGAATAAGACCCTATTTGACATGGTATATTAGAGTTCGAGGACTATTTCAAAAACTCATGCTATGATACCAAGTTTGGCATGACCCAAGCCTAGGGCCTAGACGTGACAAGGTGAATGAGGCACCCAGAGGTAGCTCACCCAAGCCTCTTAGTATTCACTAAAAATTTCATTGGTAATGATAAACAAATCTAGTGGAAAACAAAGGGATGTAGGGACTAAGGGGCTTCACATTTAATAAAAGTCAAAGATAACATAATATCTTTTTCTATGTCCAACCATACCTTCTACGTTAAAGACTTGGCGGGGGCTAAGACATGTTCTTAGCTCACCCTCAAAATAAGTGTCAAGAAATTTCTTAATAAAAGTCTTAATATTCTACATACCATAAGCTTAGAACAAAAAACGATGTTCTTCCCAAAACATGGGAACTCACGACAAGTAATATTCAAAGTAATCTGAGCTAGCCACGTGGAGGAGGTCGAGAAGGGACGTCGGAAGGGACGTTGGTTTCTACATGGTGATATCATATAGGCAAAAGTATGTGTTAGTACTTTGAATGTACTAAGTATGTGAGTATACTATGAAATGAAGAACATATAAGAGACATGAGTAACGAATATGCATAAGTGAATGCATGCATTAGAAATCATCATATAAAGTCTTAAAACATTCATTTTGTTGGGAAGTGACCATAATCGATATTTAAGACCATGCGATCTATTACGTGGAATCCAACATAACCTCCTACGTTGGAACAGAGGGATTACTTACTAGGTAGAAGTCCATTCAGTTTACATTCAATTATTTAACATTTGGTGGATACAAAGGCCTAGCCGACAAGGGCTCCTATGGTGGAACATAGTTAATACAACATGAGACTTTACATAAGGACCCCTTCAGTTGAGTTCCCATCTACATGCTACATTCGGTGCTAAGTAAAATTCCACAGAAGAGTATTATACTTCAAAAATAGTCATATCATATAGCTTGAGAATTCAAACATCACATTCGGTAGAATAACTCATTAAAACCTTAGTTTATAATATAATCATGGATGCCACACACTATTTAACATCCTACTAATAAATCTTGATTTATAAGAAAATTAGGTCTACAATCAATGATGGTATTTTGGGAACGATGCTAATCGGACCTGCCCTTGTTTTTTTGAAAAATTTTCAAAAGCATTGACTGCACATAAGGATGTCATACATATCCTATCATAACCTTAAATATTTTATTTGATTCAACGTGAGGATTGTCCTTTCACATTGAATCCTTTCATTGGCTAAAATCCCTTTCATCATCATGTAATCATTTCACAAGACTCCCTTAAACATAAGTATTTGCTTAATAAACTTTTCTTTGGAGTCAAAAGTTCTAATTCAATTTCATTTCAACATAAGAAGACTAGATGGGTTCATTCCGTATAACTTTCAAAAACATTTAATGCATGAGAGTGATGGAAATGCTTCATATGAAACATTTTAAAACAACCCACAATCTACACTTTAAAACTACCTTTCAAGCCTTCATATAAGAACCTTGATAAACCATCCATTTTATGTAAATAAGAATCAACATAAGTTAATACAGGTAAATAAACTTCAAATATTCAAGAATCTAAGCATTTGGAATCGTAGTATGAAAATCCATAAAAACCCATCACTTGAAATTGAGAGTCAATACACATATATATCAATAGGAGTAAATAACTTAAAATATACCATAATCTATACATTTGGAACTATCATATAAAAGACCATAGGATTTCATCATTTAAAATTTAAATACTAAGTTGAGAAAAAATTTGGTCTCCATGGGTGAAAGAACCCATGGATGAAAACCCACATACCTTAGTAAGGAACTTGAAGAGGAGTTGGAGAAGTGTTGATGTTAGGCTGTCAATTGGAAAGCTTGAATCCTTGAGTTTCAGAGAAAATGTGTTGGAGATGATTTGAGAGAGAAGAAGATGAAGTTTAGAGTTTTAGAGTGGCAAAACTCAACAAAACTGATCCCAAAGACATCCAATTTCATATATATGTTATTAGGTAATTCTCCAAGATGCCCTTCATAAGAAAAATCTAGAAAATGGGCTTAAAACTCTGTAGGCGCGATATTGGCGTGCCGCTCCAAAGGCCAAATAACTACAGCTAGTTTTGGGCACTTTGCTGGCGCGCCGCGCCAAGGGCCAAAATACTACAGCTAGTAGTGGGAGCGCTGCTGGTGTGCCGCACCAAACCCATAAACTGCTGCAACAGTAGTATTTGATAAAATGATCATAAATTTTGACTCTAAACTCAGAATGAGGCGAATTTGGTGGCGTTGGAAAGAGCACTCAAATAAATTTAATTTGATAGGTCATGGAATACCTAATTCCTTATATAATCAGATATATGAGCATTTGAAGTTGACCCTATTCTGAACTCATACGAAAACTTAGTCGATGGAAATTCTTTAGACTTGACTTGGTGTTAGAGATCCCTTATGATCCTAAAACACATCTAATACACATCAAATACTTAAGAATTGATTCTAACTCATAAGTAAAATTAGAATTTGATGAGTTTAAGCCTATACGCCTTTGAAGAATGGTTCGGGTCTTGGCATATAAATATTTGAGGTGTTACAACTACCAGTCAAAATTCCTAACAATCTCAAACAAGAACACCATCCTTCATTAGCATCTCTCAAACTCACCCCTAAATACAAAATCACATAGGGGTATTCATCGAAAAAGGCTGTAGTATGATTTTGGGACATACATCAAATCTTATAGAAATATAAGGAGTAACAAAAGATAATGTGGCACCCGGATTTAAGTAAAACATAAACATCAAAGTCAAACACCTGGAACTTTACCATATTCATATCGGGAGAATACTCAACATGTTTCCTAGCTTGGAGTACATAGAACCTGTTATGGAATAGGCTACCACCTTATTGAGCTTGTTCACCATCAGTAGCTTGGCCTTAAGGATGTCGTTCTCTCTCATTGTGAGGGACTTTGGTGACTTGTGGCCCATTTTACCACATTCAAAACAAGCATATGTTAAAACCAAACACTTACCCCCATGATTCCTTCCACACTTGGTGCACTTAAGGAGCGTATTTCCACTAGCATTCACAACTCCACCATGGACATTAGGATATGGCACCCTATCTTTATCAAATATTTATACCGAAGCTTGAGGGGTACCTTAACCTTGGAATCTTTGGCCATGTTGAAAACGACCATTATCCTCACCAATCTTAGAATTAGAAAACCCGCCTTCAAATCGAGCCCTCTTAGACTCCCTCATCTTTCTCTTTTTAAGCTTCTCCGCTTTTATATGTTTAGTATAGGTCATGATCTGAGATATATCAATTTCTTTCACAAGCATAGCGGTCCAGTATTCTCTAGCAACCAAGTTGGACACCCCTAAAATGAACTTACTCATTCGGGCATGAAGAATCAACTACCAAAGAAAGAGAATACTTGGACAACTTTGTAAACCTATTACCTTGCTTGAGATTGATAAAATCCTACACCTTTGGCTCCATCAACTCAAGTGGAAAGAAGCGGTCAAGAAAAGAAACTTTGAGATCCTCACAACCTATAGGGCCTCTTTCAACCCTTTTGGCCTTCCATTTGTCAAACCACACTCGAGCAACACCCTTAAGTTGATAGGCCGCCATATCCGCCTTCTCCTCCAAAGACATATCCATAATATCTATAATCTTGTATACCTCATAAATAAAGTCTCGGGGACTCCTAACCTCCAAACCATGGAACTCGAGAGGGTTCATCCTTGTGAAGTCTCTAACTCTTGAATTCGGTGTGATCATATTTGGAGGATTCATTATGCCTTGGTTGGTTATCACATGAGCTAGCATAGTGATAGTGGTCCAAAACTCCTCATTAGTTACTTGATCAAGAAGAGGACCATTAGTTTGAGGGATTTTTCTTCTTTGAGTCATGTTTCGAAAATTGCAAAGAATAATTAATAGGAGGGAAGGTCTTAGAGTACACTCTATCGCACGATATAATTATGAAAGAAGTGAGGATTTTCTAAGATGCCTCATAGCCTACTACTCATAAATGTTGCGCGCTTCACACTCATGAATAAGACTACTTGTTGCAGTATGTTGGACTCTCTAGGACACTTGAAACTTGTTCTTTGATACCGATCTTATCATGACCCAACCAAGGGTCTATGCTTAACATGGCAATCGAAACCCTGAAGGGCTCCAACCAAGACTTTTGTCATATCATAAAGCATATATAAGGTAAATAATAAACGAAAACTCATAAAAGTCTAATGAGACAATGCCTAGCTAGAGAGAATCAAGACAACATAGACTCTTTATACATATGCCCAACATGCTTCAACATAACAACATAGGCGGGGACTAGGACATGTTCCTAGCTCACCCTCAAATAATATAATGACATAACATAAAATAGTCTATAAACATCATCATAGTATAAAAAAATAATAAAGGATATAATAACTTGGGTTACCCTTGAAGCATAAGGAATCACCACACTAATCTTCAATGGAATACCAACTAGCCACGGGAAGAGGATGGAGCGTCCATCTCTACATTGTGATATAATGTAGGTAAAAAGTATGTGTTAGTACTTTTGAATGTACTAAGTATATAGACAATGCAATGCATAAAAACCATGTTTATGCAAATGACCATTTTAAATAGCATGATAGGAGAAGTAGTAAAAATTATAAGTAGTCTTAAGAAGGATCAATGCATAATAAACCATAAGAGTATAATATAAAGTAAATAATAGGATTAGTCATTTAAAACTAGAAAGGACCATACATATGTGGGAGATAAAAAGTCATTTTGAAAACCATAGTCTTGGTGAAAGATTTATTATCCATAGTAAGAAATACCTTGAACAATGAGAGAGAGACTTTTTACCTTTGTGAGAGCAACTATTAACCGACATAAACCATGTGAGCTACAATATAGAGACCCAATGTTTATCCATACATTAGATCAAAGGGGGAGACTACTTGTCCAGGTAGACTACAATATGCCTAAGTGGATCCGCTAAGCTACATGAAGGATCAATCCTCAACTACAGGTGACCCTTAAGGTGTTAAGCCTCTTTTATGGATGATCCTTTATACTACGGTGGAACGCATTTATGGGTCAATGGGATCTTATTACCAGTCTCTTTCCTTTACTATGGAAGAGAATGCCTATCACAAGGTCCACTCGGTGCAAGGTAAGCTCTCAACCGAATATCATACATAGCATAGAAAATATAATGAACATATATCATAGTCTTGATCATAGGTTTGAAATCATAGAGTAGGTCATATTCATAACATAATCCAAAATGTGCATTGTCTTTCCACATTACAAATCATACATACATAGTCATAATTCATACTTGGAAATTAGGGTAAAACATGAATACATGATCAATTGACTTGAAAATCATTAAATTAACTTGAAAACATGCATGATCATATACTTTCTATCAGCCCATACATAATTCATAAAGATAATATCATTTGGAAGTATAATTGAAAATACCCATAATTCATAATATGAACCCTAGAGATCAATGCAGGAGAATTCATAGAAAAACTCTTCTATTCAATGCAATAAACATCAATGTATATTAAAATAGATTCATAACCATGAGTAGAATTATAATTCATGCAATTTAATAAGAATCAAACAAGACCTGCAATGAGATCATGAACCCTAAATATCATGTAGGAAAATCTATTGAAAAATCATTGGAATCATGCAATATCTTAGAATTCATACATATTTGAGTAGACAATCATGTAATTAAACTCAATTCATGAAATTGGAAAAAAATTCATGTAACTCATAAAATTCCATACTTGAATTTAATAGAAAACTTTAGAAATTAATTGGGTTTCATGGATGAAAGAAACCATGAATCAATACCCACATACCTTGTGTGAGAAGACAAAAGAATTTGGAAGAATTTGAGAGTTTTTATGGAGAGATTGACTGAATTTCTTGGAAGTCTTCAATGGAGTCCTTGATAGCCTTTTTATAGAGAGAAAAATATTTAAGTTGGAGAAGTGTAGAAGAATGAATGAAATTAGAGTTGTGGGTTAGTTTATAGAGATGAATTGGGCCCTAAAATTATCCAGATTCATTAACTAACAATTTGAGAAATATCTAAAGTACCCCTAGTAAAAACATGAAATTTGATAAAAAGTAAAAGGCATTGACCGCATGCATTTTATGTAAAAAAGGGTAAATCACATTCCTTGCATGCATTTTATGCCTTATTTGCCCGGAAGTGATTTTTGGCCAGATTTCTAATATAATTAAACTATGGGGGAGAAAGTCCGCGATGTGGACTAGACGCACACCCTTCTATTTTATGAAATTCTTGAATCATCTTTCAATGCACGAGCCAAAAAAATCCACCGAGACAATTTTCCTGCAGATTTTAACCCCAGATCAATATTATGGACTCAAATTTTCCAAAAAGGATAAGGATAATGTTTTACGCAAGAGACGTATTCTCAAAGCATTTTTAAGGCACTTGTGAGCATTATTGAGGAATGTTATAATTCAAAGTGACCTTGATGCTTGCAGTAGGAGTAGTAGTCAGGTTGGACATCATATTGAATGGCTTGCCACCTTCCAACTATAAAATCATCTTCATCAAACCCCATCTATTAATGGTGGGGGGAAGTCTTTCTTTTGTTAGATGCAACTGCATCCTGACTTTAGCCACACTGCCTTTGGTCTTCTAGATAAAAGCAACATCCACGGAGAGGGGATTGCCTATAGGAGCTAAAAGAGATGGTAAAAACTCATAATTATAGCAGTGCCAAAGGAACTCAGGCAAATGACCCAAGTAGGAACTATAAGGGTGTCTTTTGCAGGAGTTAAAGTAGGAGTCGATCTTCCAACCTCATAAGTTGACCCTCTATGTACATCCTTTGTTTGTTTAAAATGGAGATATTATCCTCTTCATTATGTAAGTCAATGTAGATGTGTCTAACATTGCAATGAGTAATCTTGACACCCCTAGTCAATTGAGCTTGTTGAATAAAGCTTCCTAGTGAGCTCAGTTTTTGGCATGGTTTTAGAAAATTTTCCAACCAAAGTGAACTTGCACCTAACAACTTACTTGACGATAAAATCCTCTCTTTTAAAAATAACTACTGGAAGGCCTTGCCTAGTAGTAAATTTAGGCTTACTAATCTCAATAGGAGTTTCATTCTTTGATTGATTGTCTCTCAGCCTTGTAACATAGGATTTCACAATGGTTAAAGGACTAGGATCAAGAATTAATTTGGATTTAGGAAAGATGTTTGGATTGGAATTAGGTAATTTAGTGGAGCTATCCTAAGGGGATTGATGTTTGGAGTTTTTATTGTGGTTAGAGTGTTTTTCAAAGTTGGAAGTCAAATTGGTAAAATCATGGTGGGGGGAGGCACTTGTGAGCATTTTTGAGGAATGTTACAATTCAACGTGACCTGATGTTTGCAGTAGGAGTAGTAGTCCGATTGGAAATCATATTGAATGGCTTGACACCTTCCAACTATAAAATCATCTTCATCAAACCCCATCTATTAATGGTGGGGGCAGTTTTTCTTTTGTTAGATGCAGCTGCATCCTGACTTTAGCCACACTGCCTCTGGTCTTCTAGATAAAAGCAACATCCACGGAGAGGGGCTTGCCTATAAGAGCTAAAAGAGCTGATAAAAACTCATAATTATAGCAGTACCAAAGGAACTCAGGCAAATGACCTAAGTAGGAACTATAAGGGTGTCTTTTGCAGGAGTTAAAGTAGGAGTCGATCTTCCAACCTCATAAGTTGACCCTCTATGTACATCCTTTGTTTATTTAAAATGGAGATATTATCCTCTTCATTATGTAAGTCAGTGTAGATGTGTCTAACATTGAAATGAGCAATCTTGACACCCCTAGTCAATTGAGCTTGTTGAATAAAGCTTCCTAGTGAGCTCAGTTTTTGGCATGGTTTTAGAAAATTTTCCAACCAAAGTGAACTTGCACCTAACAACTTACTTGACGATAAAATCCTCTTTTTTAAAAATAACTACTGGAAGGCCTTGCCTAGTAGTAAATTTAGGCTTACTAATCTCAATAGGAGTTTCATTCTTTGATTGATTGTCTCTCAGCCTAGTAACATAGGATTTCACAATGGTTAAAGGACTAGGCTCAAGAATTAATTTGGATTTAGGAAAGATGTTTGGATTGGAATTAGGTAATTTAGTGGAGCTATCCTAAGGGGATTGATGTTTGGAGTTTTTATTGTGGTTAGAGTGTTTTTCAAAGTTGGAAGTCAAATTGGTAAAATCATGGTGGGGGGAGAGGCATTCTGATTTTTGGTGGCTTGAGTGCTTTTCTCAATATGTCTATTATCCTTGTTATCTTTAACCTCTATAACCTTATTAGCAACAGAATTCTTATCGGTTTAGCACATAATCCTATGATGCATAAAAGATCTTAGATCAACAATATCTTGCTCAATTGCATTAGATTGCAATTGATCTGTAGTATAAACATTATGATTAAGTTTAGTGAATTTAAACATAGGACTGTTAGGGAACTTACCTTGAGTTAATGCCTTAGGACTGTTGTGATCAGTTTCAGGATCTTTTGCACTGATTTTTCCTTGTCATTCTTCATGAGCTCCAAATTATACTTGCCATCAATATCATAATTCATTTGTTGTTTTTGCAATGAAGATTGATTACCTTGTTTTATCAATTGAGCTTGGGATTTTGATACCTCAGTGAATTGGCCTCATATATTCAGAATATGAGATTTTTGATTATTAGGATGACCAAGTTGCACCTTTGATCAATCATGAGAGGATTCAAATGCCATTGTTGTGCTAGGGATATTAATGTTAGTGTAGTGATCCTTTTGGTATTAAGCTTAGTAGATTTTGTCCGTCTAAACTTCGGTGATCTCACCGAAATTCTCTCCGACATCAATCCTACCATGGAAATTGGTCAATTGGGTACCAATGGATACTCTTTCAACTGCAGATGAAACCCCAGTGGTCAATTTGGCTTGAATAGCCTTAGAACATGGTCGAATTATGGGGTGACTCTGAGGCAATTCCCCCAATAATTGCCTCATCAAGTCTCTTAATTGGGAAGGAGAAATTACCTTATTTTTTTGAGATGTTAGGTTAGTGGGTAAAGATTGATTCCTAGTACTTGTAATTACTCGAATCAAACAATTTCATGATTTAGAAAGAATTTGCTGAGTCCGCAACAGCTCCCCTATAGAGACGCACACAGTGATCGCCAGACTAATTTTCAAATTCCTAGAGCTAGGACTGAATTTAGAGGGTTATTCAACTTGGGTTTTTTTCTTCTTGAGAAGATCAATGACTTAATTTTTTAAACAAATTTTTTTGACCTAGAGAGGTGGGTGCAACCCCATATATACGTTTAGCCTAGGTGTGCTCCTTCTTGAGAGCTTTTTTTAGAGAGAAGATTCTATTTTTTGGGAATAAACATCTGCCTCATGGATGAAACACCATCCCAACTCCAAAACTTTAAGAAAATACACCAAAATAATCCTAGGTCATAGGAATTGATTTCCAACTTTAACCCATGAGATTCTAAGCAAAGTAAGTGTAGAACCTTACCTCAAAATAGCTCAACCATGTACTGAACATACAAACCGGTTTAAACGCAAAATTGCTTCAACCACCATGAAAAAAGATAAGAAATATCACAAAAAATGAAGCTTGTGATGAGGAGAACATTTCTCCAAACTTCAGCCTAGGAAGAATTAAGCTAGAATGGGTTGTTTTATTACCTCAAAGATTTTGATCCCTCTTCAATGGGTGTTGGAAGTTTTTACTTTGAGGAAATATATAAATGATCCTTTTTGAACTCAACTTTTAATGTTGGCCAAACACGACCTTGATCCATGACCCGATTTGCCTTAATATGCTGCAGTAAAATATTCAAAACTTCTTACTCCAACGTCGAATTGACAAGACATTTTTTGCATTGGAAAGTAGACTCATATACCTTCAATTTGATATATAGTAGGTCCACTAAATCTATTTATATTGAGGGATATGCCCCTCCCAAGTCAGTACATAAATAAGATCATATCAAAACTTTCTTTTAATAACTCCATCATATAAGATTTTTGTTTCAAGGTACCCCTCGCCCTCAAACTTTACTCTAGGAATTTCAATTGATATTATAAAGTTATTACTTGGTATAACGAAAAAAATTCCATTATCCTCCCAATATCTCAATTATAGTTGACATAAATTACGATAAATCGACTAGTCAAACATAAGCTTGTTATTTCAAATGTTACTAACTTATGGGACATTACATCCTTTCCTTCTTGGGAACATTTTTTCTCGAATGATAATAAAATATGTGGAATCTTATAAATCAACACATGAACTCCTATAACAGCAAGAAACATACCTTAAACACTCAATTGCAGGTCTATTCTCTGTCTATTTTGCAAATCATAGGAATGGGTGAATAAGTAGGGATAACTAGATTCTATGTCTTTTTCAGCTTCACACTTCACCTCTTCTACATTAAACATTCTCCACAATATTTTTTTTACAGAAGCTAGATCCTTATTTCATAATCTTGTTATTTGGAGATCTACTAATGCAACAAGGACTTATTCATAGGATAGCTCTTGTGAAATCTGAACATCTATTATTGAAACTATACATGTTGGATCTTTACTCCACTTTGGTGACAATGAAAGATGAAAGCTATAGTGTACTGCCTCTAACTCAGGAGGTAACTTCATCTCATAGCCAAGTCAACCTATATGTGACAAAAAGCAGTAAGGCCTAATGTATCTAGGGACCAACTTGCTCTTTTGCCAAATCTCATAACACCCTTCATAGATGAAACCTTTTGAAAGACATAATCATTAAATTCAACTCTAAGCCTCACAACCTAAAATTTGCATATGATTTCTCATAGCTATCAAAAACTGCTCTCTAATTAAATTAACCTGTTCTATGGCCTACTATACTAAGTATGGTCCAAACAATCCTGATTATTTAACCTCGAACCAATCAGGATGCGATATATATTTAGCCATACCAATGATGGAATAATAACAATTATTATAAGCAAACTCGAGAAGTGACAAGTGATCATCCCAATTTCCTTTCAAATCTAGCACACAAGCCCGTATCATATCTTCATGTGTCTGGATCATATGTTCAGCTTGTCCATCAATCTGAGGGTGAAATGATATACTATGATTGACCTATATCCTAGAACCTTCTAGAAAGATCTCTAAAAATGTAATATAAATTATGCTACTCTACGTGAAATGATTGACACAGGGACACCACAAAATCTTAGCCCTACATAATATTTAGCTAAAAATGTGGTCCTGACCATTAAAAAAATGGGTAGATTTGTCAACCCATCGATAATCACCTAGATGAAATCAAACTTGAGACATGAGCGAGGCAACCTATAATAAAACATATTTATAGCCTCCCACTTCAACAATGGAAATGGCATGTCTTGAGTAATACCACTTGTTTCTGGTGCTCAACCTTGATTTGTTGATAGTTTGGACAGTGTTCTACAAACTTAACAATATCTTTCTTTATTCTAGCACACCAGTAAATCTCTTTAATATAATTATATATCATCATGAATTTTAGATGAATAGAATAGGGGGAATATTGTCTGTATCTAAGTATTCCATTTTCTGCTATATTGAAGGCTAAAGGCTCCTACTGCTGAGCCTTGCCCCTGAACTACCAAAAGTTGGGATCCTCATATTAACACGATTTTAGCTTTCAACTAAGGATGGCATGCCTATATCTTGAATTTTTCTACATCATCAGAATATAACAATCTAATCCTTCAAGTTGGTTAGCTGATGAAGCTCTTGGTCTATCTCCCTATTTTCCAGTCCCAAATATGATAAGTTTCCCATATATTTATGACTTAGGGTATCCACAACTACATTTTCCTTTGTGTTATATGATTTTCATGTCATTATCTTTCAGCAACTCTATCCACCAGCGGTATCGTAGATTCAACTCGTTTTGCCTAAAATGTACTGGAGGCTATTATAATATGTATAGACATTAGCATGCACACCATATAAGTAATTCCTATAGATTATAAAGGCATGAAGAACTGCGTCCGACTATAAATCATGGCTCGGATAGTTTTTCTCATGATTCATTAGCTGTCTAGAATTATAAATAATTACCTTACTATGTGAATATGAACACAACCCCACTCTATGCCGGAAGCATCACAGTACACCACATAGCCTTCTGTACCCTCAGGCGAGGTCAAAACTAGGGTTGAAGTCAATTTGTCTTTTAGCTTTTGAAAGCTTTATTCACAGGTTGTAGTCCATTGAAACTTAGCTTCTTTCTGAGTTAGCTTTTCAAAGGTTATGAAAAATAAGAAAATAACTCTACGAACCTTCTGTAATGCCTTAGTAAACCCACAAATACTATAAATTTGTATTGGGTTATTGGTCTTTGCCAAGTCTTCACGACCTTAATCTTTTGTAAGTCAATCTATTTAATAGTAATGGATTCCATATGGCCCAAGAAGGCCACAGATGCAACAAGAACTCCCACTTTGAGAGATTATCATTTCTAAACTTGGAGTACCTAAAGCACCACTCAAATATGGTCTCTATCCACCACATATGATCATAAATATGTGAGAATATCATTAATAAAATTAAATATTCTATTAATGAGGTCCATAAATATTATTTGGGCATTTGTTAGTATGAGAAAATAAGAATAAACTCAAAATGACCATATCTAGTCGTGAAGGCTATATTCAACATATAACCTCCCAAACCCATACTTGATGGTACCTTCAACATAAATAAAACTTTAAGAAACATATGGCACCTTGTAGTGGGTCAAAAAAGTCATCAATCTTTGGTATCAGATATTTTTTCTTTATAGTCACCTTATTCATCTGTCGGTAATCTATATAGATGAGAATGAACCATCTTTCTTCCGTACAAACATTACAGGTGCACCACACAGTGATGCACTAGGTTCAACTACTCCTTTAATTTCTTTGATTATGTTAGTGCAATTCTATATAGGGGAATTGATATCAATTGATCTTCCGATAATGTAGCAATAGCAAAATCAATATCTCATTCTAGGAGAATACCAAGAAACTCATTGAGAAGCTCATAAGCCGTTAAAGTATACATAATATTTGGTTGTTGAACATCATTATCTTAAAATTGGATGGTATTGTAAATGCTACCTTTTGATAACATTACCCATATTACCCTTCTACTTTTGAACTACTTTCCAACAAGTAATGGGCTAACATACGATAATACAGAGCCTCGGTCTATCAAAACATAAAGACCGTGGGAGAAACCACTTAATGTACCTATCACAACATATGGAGATGATCATTAATCTTAATGACCTGTAGTGTATATGTGCAATTCAGGCCACTAACATAATAGATGACGCCTCTTGGCATTGACCTCTACCTGATAAATTCTGGAACTTCGCCTTATAAGATAAACTTAAAAAGATGATCATATTGCTAATATGTCTAACTTTATTGAATCTTGCTTGTCCCTAAGCTGACAATATCTTTGTTTCTGACCTTCTTGGCCACAAAAATAACATGTTGTAGTTCCTTAATGGCATCTCCTGACATGTATTTACTGAATGTATCATAATCTAATGCAACCGATCTAAATTTCTCTAGTTTTATAGGTGGTCTCTCTAAATCTCGAGGTCTAGAGCAACCCTGATCTTCTATTTAAAATCCATGGGCCTAACCCTCCTTTGGTGCCTCTCTTGACTTTCTCAGTCATATAATGCTGATGTTAAAGAACCTTTATGTTTTGCGTAGTAGCATGAATTTTTCTGATGTCCATATTGTTATTATGAACTTGAGAACAGGCTCGATAATAATCGTAAGCCAAGGAACTCAACCCTTATGACTAAGCTCTACAGCTTGATTTGAGTAAGAAAATGGTAACCATTGTAATATTCCCTATAACTCTGTTCTTATAGAATGTGGTGCACAATACATTTATAAATAAGACTCTACTAGATACAGTTTGCAGATTCCCTAGGTTATGATTTTGTTGTGATACCAAGATTTTTCACATCCTAAACTCAAGTGGCGCAACGAGGACCTAATTCCAAAACTCAAGCCTGTGTCGACCTGCTAAACTATTTTCTACTAGCACATGGAAACCACATGCAATAAAGAAAATAAACAAGTATATCTTGACTTAAAATTAAGCCCTTGGCTGACAAGGCCCTATCAACAAATCAATAAATGAAACAGCTACTCCTAATAGTTCATATAAAGAAATTGTCAACTAGCATACGAGTCCTAATTGGGTCGACGATACCACCGTGATCTGTATATCGAAACTGAAAGCAAGTATATATTAACACAATACATCAAACAATTAACAAGCCTCAAATAACCAATAAACTAGGACAACATGGCCTAACATAGCTATGAAAACTACACACTAGTCTGCAAGCCTCTAAGAGTAGAAAATCTTTGCGGCACAAGGCCCTAACCTACCTAATAATACATACAACAAAAGCTATCAAATGTCCAAACTTTGGCAAGTCTAAAAGAAAGGGTTTAGCCAACTGGATAAAAGTCAAACTTGCTGCTGATGAGGTTTTCAGGGTTATCCATCAGGATCTGCAGGCATGAATGTAGTACCCCAAGGTAATGGGGCATCAATATAAAATAATATACCAAGTATGAACGGCGATAGAGTATGAGTATGTATCAAGATATACTGAGAATAATCATATAAATAAATTAAGTGTACTGACCTGCTCTTGACTCTAAACATATCAAAAATAATCAAACAACAACCTAACCAACCTGTCATAAGCCTGAAAGATTCAAAAAGCAAACAACACCACCTGCCCAAGCCCACAAAAGCCTAGAAGGTGTCAATCAATCAATATACCCCTATCGGTAGAACCCTACCTCCGTAGTCAATCACATATCCGTTGTAGGAAACAATATAGCTCTGTAGGCAGTGCATATCCCTCTTAGGCATAAGTATAGCCTTGCAGTAACCTCATATCCCTCTTAAGAACTAGCATATCCCTGTAAGTAACACATTGCCTTCTTAGGCATCGATATAGCCCCATAGGCAACTATTAGTCTTCCTAGGTAACAACATTTCCCTATAGACATCACAAAGCCTTCTTAGGCATCAAAGTAACCCCTAGGTAGATCATAGCTTTCTAAGGCATCAATATAGCCCCATAGGCATCTCGTAGCCTTATTAGGCATCAATATAGCCTTGTAGGAAGAACATAGCTCTTTTAGGCATCAATATAGCCCCTTAGGTAGAAAATAGCCATTTTAGGCATCAATATAGCCCGATATGTTGAACATAGCCCTTTTTGGTAGGGATCACATTCCTGTAGCTAACCACAATATCCCCAAGGGAACCAACAATAATTCAATAGGCTAAAAGCAAGCAATTTAACTATAAGAAATATATATGAATAACATCTAAGTTGTGCCCTACATAGGGGAGATACAAACTAAATTAGAATCTTGAAATATGAGGATTATATCCACTTGAGTAGCGAATAATCAACAATCATGGCTACAGATATAACAACGATAACAACAACCTTCTTCTATGGATCTTAAGCTTTAAGGAAACATGATGAAAGAAGGGAATAGGCTTAACATACCTTTCCATATAATCCCCACATGTGCCTCTATGAATCTTGGTAAACCAAAAGTAATGTAATAATGCGAAAAGCAACAATGCGTTAAGGTAGTCATCATGACCAGCCACCTTTTTACTCAAAAAACCAAAATCATTTCTCAAAATAACCAGTAGGAAAAAATCAAAACAAGTCTCTCAACATGTCACAAGAGAGACCAGCTCCCGATGTAATATAATAAAGAGCACTTCACGCTATTCAATCAATAATATTTGTACGCAAAACATAAAAGTGATGTATGAATCCCCCATTCCTCCCTAATTTCAATACCATCAATATACACCTCAAAGCATATCACAAGAACATATCAACTATGCTTCCCGGAGCCACGACACTGAAACGCCACATCCTGGCTAGAAAATGGACAAAACGATGAAAAAATGTAAAAACACGAGGGAGGTAATTTGATGAAGCTTAACTTAATAATAAGATTCTATTTTTCGAGCACAAAACTCTGCCTCAAGGGTCCAACACTATCCCAACTCCACAAATTTAAGGAAATACACCAAAATAAGTATAGGTCGTAGGAATTGATTTCGAACTTTAACCCATTAGATTATCAACAAAGTAAGTGAAGAACCTTACCTCAAAGTAGCTCAACCATGTACTTACCTAAACAAACATATTATACAATAAATTGCTTCAACCAACATAAAAATAGATAAGAAATAGCAAAAAATGAAGCATGCGACGAGTAGAACATTTCTCTAAACTTCAGCAAAGGAAGAATCAAGCTTGAAAGGGGTGTTTTCTTACCTCAAAGGTCTTGGATCCGTTATCAATGGCTTACGAACATTTTTAATTTGAGAAAATATTAAAATGATCCTTTTTCAACTAAAAAAGTAACTTTTAAAGTCAGCCAAACCCGATCCGGATCTATCCCAATTTGCCCAAATAGGTTGTGGTAAAATAGTCATAACTCCTTATTTTGATGTAGAATTGACAAGCCATTTTGTGAATTGGAAACTAGACTCAATGAACTTTAATTTTATATATAGTAGGTACACTAACTATATATATATATATATATATATATATTGTCAGATATGCCCCTCCCAAGTTAGTACATAAATAAGATCATATCAAAAATTTCCTTGAATAACTCCGTCATATATGATTTTTCTTTCAAGCTAACCATTGGCCTCTAACATCCCTCTAGGAATTTCAATTGACGTTATAAATTATTACTTGGTATGACCATAAAATTTCCATTATCCTCCCAATTTCTCAATGATGGATGACATAAATTACAATAAATCAACAAGTCGAATATACGCTTGTTATTTCAAATGTTTAAAACTTATGGGGTGTTACAAATGTGTATTTTCAGTGGTTTACGAGTAAACTCTACCATCTGTAGAATGTTCTACAAGCCGTATGAAGGGCTCATAGAACCCCCATCATTAGTCAAATTTGAGTAATGAGAACCACTCGTACGATCCAACTCAACGGCCTGTAAGATGTACTACGACCCGTAGAATCACCTTATATACCTTTTGTCACATTCCAGTTGTAATTGTAATGTGCATTGAGTTCTACAATAGGGTTTTATAACCTATAACATTTCCTACGGTTCGTAGGAAGTCTGTAGTCCCTAAGTCCCCATCCTTCAATGGACTTCTATGGATGGGTTTCACAATTCATCTTAGTGTCTATGACCCATAGAAGGTTGGTCGTAGACCTACCAAGCCAATTCCAATAGGGTACAAGTTTGGACCACCAACATTAGGATCCGTATTTTATGTTTCGTAGAAGACTCTACGGTCTTTAAAAGGGTCCCTAGGTAGCCAGAGTCAGTTTTATCTCATAAACTGACCTAGGTCCTAGTCGTAACACAGTGATCGGGATGCGAGGGACCCTAACCATAAGCCATCTTAGCATTGATTGCATAGATAAGGTAAAGAACATTATAAAAATAAGTAGAAGTAATCATAAGTGGGGTAAGGGACTTAGGGAAACCCAACTCTATAAACGTCCAAACTAGACTACACCAATAATTATCTAGACAGGCCCCTATTTTAACCTTCAACGGGGGCTTAGGAAAAGCTCCTAGCTCACCCTAGCAATAGAAGAAATGTCTAAGCAATAGAAACACGAATAAAATCTTATCCTTGGTAAAATAAGGTCTCACCAACTTCTTCGAAATCTAAAGGAAACTCTAGCCACGAGTAGGGTAGTAAAGAATGTCGTCTGTCCCTACATTATGAGACAATGTAGGCAAAATATGTGTTAGTACATTTGAATGTACTAATTATATGATGTATACATGACAAGTAAGAGAACGTAATCAATATGCCATAAGATGCATGACCAATCATAATGAGCATGAGTATAGCTTAAAAGCAATTTGAAACATAAGAAACTCTAGGTCAATGCATATCATCAAACATCAACTTTCAACTAATAACTTAACCTCTTAAAGCTTAACTTGAACTTGTGTAGGATAATACCTTTAACTAATAACTAAGACCATGCGAGCTCCTATATGGAATCTAATGACTCTTGCATTGAGACAGGTCTATGACTCCTGTATTGAAACAGGGGAGGCTACCTTGCCATTGCATACTCCAAAGATAACTCAACTGAACTGGCTATGTGGATCCACTAGCTAGGCCATGAAGGCAACCTACGTGGGAAATGTAGTTTGATACTTTAGGTTTCTACTAGGATTCCATTGGATAACCTACTGTGTTATTCGACCAAATCCCACCTTGAAGTCTTCTCAGTGCTTAGTCAATATCCCAACGAAAACTTATAAAATATACTCATAGCATAGTAGGGAAAGATAGTAACTGCCTATCAATCTATCTTTAAAATATTTAGGAATAGCTCATCTAACTTGGTGATTCATAAGAATCTATAACTTTGGTGAGAATTGTCCTTATCACCATCTTTAAGCATCTAGTGATCTCAACTCTAATCATTATCTCAACTTTAACTTTAAAAATTATTATCTCAATTGTAACTCATAGAAAACTATCTTTATAAATCACTTAATGCATGATTAACTCATAAACCATCTTTAACTCTGATCATCATCATAACTTTTATCATTAGATCATAATTTCAATTTTAAACCATGAAAACTTTACTTGAAGATCATTGAACTCCTAATCTATTCATGAAAATCCTCTTTAACATAACAATCTTAACTTGGAAATAGCTTCATTCATGAGCATTCATAATTCAAGTTAAAATCATGCAATTCATATGAAAACATGCATATAACAATCATTAATAACATCATAAAAGGAAATTAAATCAGCCCAATGCAATTCATCAAAACTAGGGTTCATAATTAATAGAAATTGAAAGAAACTTTGAGAAAAGCCTTGGAACTTTATGGATGAAAGGAACCCATGAATCAATCCCCACATACCTTTATTGAATTCACTTGGAATTGAAGAAGAACCTTGAAGAAATATGGAAACCCTAGATTGAATTTGGAGAGAAACCTTGAGAGACCTTGTGAGTTCTTGCCTTGGAAGATTTTGAGAGAGTGAATTGAATATAAGGGGATTTTGAAGAAAAGAGTGTTTATAGACTTTGAACTTGGCCACAAAAGTGTCTAGGTTCATTAAACCAAACTTTGGAAAAGATACAATTGCCAGTCATTTAATCTGGAAAATTGACCCTATGGACCCTAGTATACGAGCCATCTTGGCAACGATGAGTCATCTAAATGACTCATCCTGTAGGTCCAAGAAAAGATCCTAAAAACATGTTCTCTGAAGTTTATGAATGCCCATTATTTACGACCCATCATCTCACAAACAGTTTGTTATCAAGGCTCGTCTTGCCGATCTGAAAACCTGCAAATATACTATTTTCTGAAGTTTTAGGATGGGTGGTTATTATGATCCGTCATTTATTCTATGAGCCATGCTGTAAAGTCATCATCTTGGCCTTTGGGAAACTTGAACAAAGTATATAAATTCTTGTTGACGATGGGTTTCTACGAGCCATCTTCTAAAGGATTACTCATCCAGGAAGGTCGTAGAACCTCTCATGAGGGAAACCTCAACTCTTGATCGAAGGGTCTCTCTACGACCCAACCTTACAAGCTATGGAAAGCTCTATGAGACATAGAGGGACTCATTCGTACGGATGGGTTTGAAATTTTGAGAATTTGTTTCCTTGGTCCAAACTTTCTGACTCATGGGGTTTTACAGTATCTCCCCATTGGAAACATTCGTCCTCAAATAAGACTAACTTATCATAGGAAGGACACGGAGAGAGGACTAGCAACCCAATATGAACATGATGATATCTTAAAATGGATGGAATATGAAAACTTCAACCTAACATAAAATCATGACTTTGAAATCAATTTTTGCATGAACATGCATGTATATGAATGACATAGGAGGAACTGATTATTTAGGAATTTAACCAACTTGGATAGAACAACTTACTACTTTAGACTTTAGTAGAGGAGAAGAGGTACGGGTATCATTTTATCATATCCGCCTCCGCCTCCCAATTAGCACTTTCTACTTGTTGATTCCTCCATAACACTTTGACGGACACAACCTCTTTGGTCCTTAACTTCTTCACTTGTTGGTCCAAAATTTCCACCAGAACTTCTTCAAAAGTCAAATCCTCCTTAACACTTAAATCTTTGAATGGCATAATGGAGTTTGGATCACCCACAAACTTCCTCAACATTGACATATAAAACACTGGTGAACAATAGCTAACTCAAGTGGAAACTCTAACTCATAAACAACCTCCTTTAACCAAAACTCACATTTGTTGAACTTTGCAAATAACTGTTTGTCTCTTAGAGCTTTCAATACAATCCTCAAGTGATTTTCATGCTCCTCCTTATTTTGAGAGTAAACCAAAATGTCGTCAATAAATACAATCACAAACATATCTAGGTATTGCTCAAACACCCTATTCATTAAGTCCATGAAAGCCACAGGAGCATTGGTCAATCCAAATAATATGACTAGAAACTCATAATGGTCATACCTTTTCGAAAAGCCGTTTTGGACATGTCACACTCCCTCACCCTCAATTAGTAATAACCGGAACAAAGATTTATTTTGGAGAAGTAACTTTCCCCTTGCAATTGATCAAACAAATCATTTATTCTCGGAATTAGGTACTTATTCTTGATGGTTACCTTATTCAATTGTCGGTAATCAATGCAAATACGTAATGAACCATCCTTCTTTCTAACAAACAATATAAGAGCACCCCAAGGAGAAATACTTGGCCTAATGAATCCTTTGTCAAATAATCCCTTCAATTGATCTTTCAACACATTTAATTCCACTGGAGCCATCCGGTAAGGAGGAATAGAAATAGGTTGAGTATTCAAAAGAAGGTTTATACCAAAATCAATCTCCCTTTCGGTTGGGACATCGAGTAAATCATCGAGAAACACATCTATGAACTCATTTAAAATAACGACCGACTATAAGATAGGGGCTTGGAATTCTTATCTCTAACCCTCACAAGATGACAAATACAACTCTTGAAAATCATCTTTCGAGTCTTAAGGCACGAAATGAATTGACCCTTAAAGATAGAGTTACTACCTTTCCATTCTAAGACCAGCTCATTTGGGAATTGAAACTTAACCACTAGGGTTCTATAATAAATAGAAGCATAACATACATATAGTCAATCCATTCTAAGGATGATATCAAAATTGGTCATCTTAAGCTCAACTAGATCACATAATGTAACTTTATGGAAAATCGTAACTGGACAACCTCTATAGACTCTTTTAGCCACAACCAACTCACATACGGGAGTATAAACGAAGAAAGGCTCTAAAAATATCATGGGACTAACATCAAATCTCATGGCCGCATAACGGGAAACAAAAGCTAAATTTTCTCCCAGATCTAGCAAAGAATAAACATCGTAGTGAAAGACCCATAACATATCGGTAATAACTTCGGGCGTCTCCTCTATCTCTTCCCTACCGTGGAGAGCATAGAACCTATTATTGCATTGAACACCCTTTGACTGTACTTGGCCACTTTGCGAAACATAGCCTTAAGAATGAACATATTTACCCTTACATTCCTTAGTATGATGACCCTGCTTACCGCACCGGTAGCACACATTCAACTCGGCTAGGCATTCACCCTTGTGGTTCCTACCACACTTCTTCCATGCAGGAGTAGCTTGGACAATAGGAGCACCTCTTTGAGGTTTAGGGTTTGGCACCCTATCTTTGTCAAACCTTGGAGTACTAGCATTAAAGACCCTTGGATGGAGTACCTGTGGCAAAAACGAGAACGTTTACCACTTTCAAACTTAGCACGAGAGAGTTTACTATCATCGATCCTTGGCCTCTTAGACCCCCTATTCTACAACTTTAAATTCTCATATTCTATTTGTTCCGCATATGTCATGAGTCTAAATATATCTATCTCTCAAATTAACATAACTATTTTATGTGGCAACCATATTTGATATAGCAGATACAAACTTACTCATAGGAGCTCTTGAGTTGGAGACAATGAATGGAGCATATTTTAAGATTTGAGAGAACTTGAGGGAATACTCCCTCACACTCATACCACCTCGCTTGAGGTTAATGAAATCTTGCATGTTAGCCTCCCTGAACTCTAGTGGGAAGAAGCGATCAAGAAATACTCCTTTGAACTCATCCCAAGTCACAAGCTCTGCCTCTCTAGGCCTCTCACGTTTCCATAGATCAAACCAAGTTTGTGAAACACCCCTCAACTGATATATGGCCAACTCCGCCCTTTCAACTGGCTAATTCCCATGATCTCAACGATCTTATGGATTTTATCAATAAACTCTTGGGGATCCTCATCAACTTTAGAACCCCAAAACTCTGGAGGATTTATCCTTATAAAGTCATGAACTCTTATTGCAGCTGTTCTGGCATTAGAATTTATGGGAGAAACCACTTCACAATTCACTTGAGCCGTAATTTCTTGAGCAAGTACTTGAAAGGACGCTTGGAACTCGGCATTGGAAACTTGATCATTTATAGGGTCATTCGGAGCTTGTTTCTCCTTTTCAACCATGTTCCTTCTAATGGGGTATCTTCATGGAAGCATATTCTGAAAATTGAAAAGAAAAAACATTAGAAGGAAAGACTTAACCACTCTACCGCATGACATAGATCATGAAAGAAGTGAGACCTTTCCTAAACATTTTATAGCCTCCTATATATGGATGTGGCGAGCTTTACACCAATGAATAAAACTTTACTTAACACGACATGTTATACTCCCTAGGACTCCTCTAATGCTTGTGCTCTGATACCAAGTTTTTCATGACCCGACCTAGGGCCTAATCATAACATAACGATCGGGATGCGAAGAACCCCAATCATAAGCCATCTTAGCATTCATTGCATAGATAAGGTAAAGAACAATATAAAGATAAGAGGAAGTAATCATAAGTGGGGTAAGGAACTTAGGGAAACCCAGCTCTTAATGAGTTTAGTTTATTGAGTATTCATTCTATTGAGTTGATTTGAGTATTCTTGACTAAGTTTCTTTTCATCTATTTTACATACCATACAGTCCATGTACTAACGTTATTTGGTGTTCCATCATTTTATGATATTAACACATGTGATAGAAATCCTTAATAGGCACATTGTTAAATATCAGTTTCAATCCAGCTTTTGGTGAGACCACTTTACATTGGAGGAGCTCTTAGTCTTTTCATTTAGTATTTACTTATTAGTATTTGAGTTAGTTGTGGCTGTCCCGGTACCTATTCAGAGTCAGTTTAAAGGCTTCATAGACTAGACACAGACATAGTTTGATATTCATTATGTTTTTAGAGATTATGATTAAAAATTCTTTTACATATCTATTTGAGCATCAAGATTTAGTTTGAGAATTTAAATCTATACTTATATTTATTCCCATCTAAGTTACATTTTGTATAAGCTAAGTCTTTCTCTTTGTAGTTTTCTAGGCCAAGGGTTCACTTCAGAAATAAAAAATAGTTTTTGAGTGTCGACCGCATCTAGGGTGTAGAATCAAAACATGAAATTATTATAGAAAGTTTATGGATGGATTTTTATATATTTCATCCCCATTTACTAAGTTGACCAAAAGGAGGCTACATTCCAATTGTCTGAAGCTTGTCAGAAAAGCTTTCAAGAATTGAAAATTAGGTTGTGACTACTACTTTAGTGTTGACTCTACCAGAAGGTACGTATTTTTTGTGGTTAATTATGCTGCATCCTGAGTTAGAATTGGGTATATTTTGATGCATAAAGGTAATGTTATAGTTTTTGCCTCCAGAAAGCTTAAGATTTATGAGAGGAACTACCTGACTCATGATGACAAGTTGGCGGCTAAGGTATTTTCTTTAGAGATATGGAATCACTATTTCTATGGCGTGCTTCTAGATGGGTTTACTTACCAGAAGAGTCTTCAATATGTCTTCAATCAGAAAGAGCTAAACCTGAGGCATAAGAGGTGGCTTGAATTGCACAAAGATTATGACCTGAGAATTCTCTACCATCCAAGTAAAGCAAACATTGTTGCTTATGCTCATTATAGGTTATCCATGGGTAGTACTACTCATTTTAAGGATAAAAAGAAGGAGTTGGCTAAGGAAATGCATAGGCTTGCATGGTTAGGAGTTCACCTTCTATACTCAGATTAAAGAGGTGTTATTGTTTAGAATAGGGTTGAATCATCATTAGTGTTGGAAGTTAAGGAATAGCAAGACAAAGACCCCATCCTACTTTAAATAAAGTAGGATGTTTATAAGAAGAAGGTGATAGTTTTTGGACAAGTGGAAGATGACACGTTGATAAACCAAATTGAATTATGTGTACCAAATGTTGATTCTCCTCTAGATAGGATAATGGAAGAAGCCCATAGTTCTAGATATTCTGTTCATTTGGGTTCCATGAAGATGTACTCTGACTTGAGAGAGGTCTACTAGTGGAGTGGTATGAAGAGGGATATTGCATATTTTCTATCTAAATGCCTAAACTGTCAACACATCAAATTGGAGCACCAAAGACCATGTGGCGTTGCTCAAAATATAGAACTTCTAAAGTGGAAATGGAAAATGATCAACATGGATTTCATTACAGGCTTGTCGTGATCTCACCGAAAACACGATTTGATTTGGGTGATTATAGATCAAATGACTAAATCAGCAAATTTCATACCAATTAAGACTACATATTCAGCCAAAGACTATGCCAGATTGTACATCTGCGTTATAGTAAGACTTCATGGAGTTTCTTTGACTATCATTTCATATAGAGGTACTCAGATCACGAACCAGTTTTAGATGTCATTTAAGGAAATCTAGGTTTGATAGTAAATCTTAGTATAGTATTTCATCCTCAGTTAGATGGTTAGGCAGAGAGTACAATTCAGACTCTAGCAGACATGTTGAGGGCATGTTAATGAATTTAAGGGTAATTAGGATGACTATTGGCCCCTCATAGAGTTTGCATACAACAATAACAACCATTCAAGTATTCAAATTAATCCATATGAGGCTCGTTATAGGCAAAAGTGTAGGTTTCCTATTAGTTAGTTTGAGGTTGGTGAAGATAGGACTAGATTTGTTTCATCGGGCTATAGAAAAGTGAAGATCATCAAAGAGAGGTCGAAAATAGCATAAAGTCGTCGATAGTCCTACAATGATTGAAGTGAATAATTGGATGTTTTTAAATGTTTCACCCATAAAGGGTGTTATGAGGTTTGGGAAAAAAGGAAAACTCAGTCTGTGTTATATTAACCCCCACCAAATTTAGAAAAGAGTTGGAAATATGGCTTATGAGTTAGAGCTACTATCAGAGTTAGCAGTTGTCCATCTTGTATTTCACATTTATATGCTTAAGAATTGCTTAGGATATCCTTCTCTTATTATTCTTATATAAAGAATTGGTGTGAAAGATAGTTTGTCTTATGAAGAAATTTTAATTCAAATGCTTGATCGGCAAGATCAGAAGTTAATTGTCACGACCCATCCCCGTAGGCCATGACTGAGGTCCAATCGAGACCCCCGTGTATATAACTATCAATTGTAACAACAAATATAAGATTCATACATGGGGACCCCAATGGGTCATACATTTTCACATACATGTAGCCTCTTTCATTTGTCTCTTGAGGAGTTACATTACTCAAAATATGAAAGGGAGTGCAAGACGACAAGGCTGCCATAGCGTAATAATGTTACAACACGCTGTATCGGCAAAACTAGAACAACATACAAATGACCCACATACATATGTCTACAGATCTCTAAGAATAGCAACCATATCACATGGAGAGACAGGGCCCTCACTGTACCCCTGAATAAGCAAATATATACATCCAATACTAAGTACCAAGAACTCGGCTTTGGTATAATGAAGCTTCTTCCAAACTGGCTGAGCGGAATCCTAAGCTAGCGGACTCCCAAAACTTGTGTCTGTACCTACGGGCATGAATGCAGCCTCCCGAAGAAAGGGGGTCAATACGACATATGTACTGAGTATGTAAAGTACAAAACATCATAAGGAAATTACAGTTACCATAGGGGTGCAGGGGACAAGTATAAAATTAAATAGAGTACCATACCTACACATTACAAAATAAAGTCATGTATATCATTATCACATACTGTATCTGGACTGCTTGGGGACTCGATGTTACAAATGCATCATTTTATCATCATAGACATATGCATACTATTAGCACTGTGGAACGCACAACACGATGCATATATATAACAAGTTAGTGTCGAGGAGCGTCCGACCCAATCCACATATATAATAGGTTAGTGACGAGGAACGTACGGCGTATTCCCTATATATATAATACGTTAGTGCCGAGAAAAGTATGGCCCAATCCCTATACATATAATACGATAGTGCCGAGGAACGTACGGCCCGATCCCTATACATATAATACGTTAGTGCCAAGGAATGTTCAGCCCGATCCCAAAACCTCTGTCTGTACCTACGGGCATGAATGCAGCCCCCCGAAGAAAGGGGGGTCAGTACGACATATGTACTGAGAATGTAAAGTACAAAATTTCATAAGGAAATTACAGTTACCATAGGGGTGCAGGGGACAAGTGTAAAATTAAATAGAGTACTGTACCTGCACCTTACAAAATAAAGTCATGTATATCATTATCACATACCATATCCACCCCACTTGAGGACTCGGTGTTACAAATACATCATTTTATCATCGTAGACATATGCATACTATCATACTATGGAACGTACAACACGATCCATATATATAACAAGTTAGTACCGAGGAGCGTTCGGCCCAATCTACATATATAACAGGTTAGTACCGAGGAATGTACGGCTCGATATCTATACATTTAATACATTAGTGTCGTGGAATGTATGGCCTGATCCCTATACATATAATACGTTAGTGCCGAGGAATGTATGGCCCGATCTCTATACATATAATACGTTAGTGCCAAGGAACGTTTGGCCCGATCCCTATATAATATAATAATGTTTATACGTGCACGTAAACTTTAGTGATATATTAAACATATCCCGAATATCATCTCAAGATATGTCAAAGAGCCTCTAGGTATAGGAGCTTCCATATCCAATCATAGTTCAGTATGCAGGAGGCTCGAGGGTCATAGTTCAACTACTTCAAGGCCCTTATCATTCAAAAGTGAGTAAAAGTCATAAGTCACACACGGAACTTATAAATAGAACTATCTCTAGCTCATATCACACATCGTTTCACTTACATTAAGCTATTTCAATAAAAGGAAGGGATAGACTTCACGTATAATATTTTTCATCACGTAAGAGGCTTACAAGATAATAACTCAGCTATCACAGGAGTTCTAATATCAAAAAGTGAATAAGATTGACGAATCATACTTGGGGTTCTATGAATGGAATTATTCCCACATTACATACACAATCCACTTAAGACTAAGACATACCAAAAGAAGGGAAATATAATCTTTACATACTTATGCCAAAAACATGCCGAAAGAAGAAAACGTTAGATTTACATACCTCTTATGGATTCTTCTTAACTATGCTTGTCTCATCGTCCTCAGAACCTATTTAACATAAAAGTAATACTGATATTAATAACTTTCAACTCTCCAGCCCCTTAATCAAAAACCAAGCATCCATAGGAATCATTTCCTTATTTACTCTTTTTGACTAGTCTATTAGTTAGTAACGGAGTTAACGGAAATCGGGAAGCCCCTCCCTTATAACTTGCCCTATCAACAATTCAGTTTTACCCTCAAACCTTAGCATCCACAACAACCAGCAGATATACAACACATAAATACCACAATACGACGCAATATAAGTTCCAAACAATTCGCCCAAAACTATGATACCAAAAGAGGGTTTTTAATCTTTATTTTATAAAACCTTTAGCTATACAAAATGGAGGGTTGTGTGGATGGAATCAGAAGCACCCATGCCTTATTTATACCATGATCCATCCCTGCAACATACCACCACACACCTGCAGCCCCACACCACAAGCACAACACCTTGCTTCGACTATAATTTAACTAAAGCAACTCCAATTTAGTTTGTTTTAATCGTCAAGCATCTATATGAAATATTTATACTTACAGACATATAAAAGTCATATAATAAACTCCATAAACACACCATAACCTCCAATTTTAAAGGAAAGACCTTACCTTACCCGAAATTGGCCAAAACTTGCCACAATTCGCCTCAGAGGTTCTCTAGTTGCGGCTGAAATGTCATGGTTGTTTGCTATCTGTTTGGTACAGATACAAACCATATATTTACACTATTAACACCCTCATAACATATCCAAACACTTACCAAAACGTGGGAGAATAGAACTAAGCCATACCTTACTAAAACTTGTCTAAGAAGTTCTCTTAACATACTAGAAATTAGCGGACTGTTTGTATCTCTTCCTTGGTTCCCCAAAATGAAATTTTACATTATTAAAAATCACTACATCACCGTAGGATACCTTAAATAATTAATTCACGGAATGAAATTGGGAACCTTACCTTTTTCTCTCTTGGTCATTGCTCTTTTCTCTCTAGGTTTAGGGTTCCCTTTTCTTTGTTGTTGGATGAAATATTTTTGGATATGGAATGACTTTAAGAGTCATAAAACATGTATATATGGGCTTCCTTGGAGGTGACATGTGGAAGCCTCCTAGGGGTGATACGTGGCAGCCCCCTAGGGCGCCACCTCAGCCCATGCAGTCATTCATACACTACTATGTGGCAGTAGGTTCCACCCCTACCCCCCAGCAATCAGGTGAGTCACTTCCTTGCTTGATCTTCTGCCATATCGCATTTCCTCCTACTGCCACATGGCACTCTCTTCTTTCTTCCACGTGTCGTCTTTTTTTCTCCTTCGTGGGTTCGTAATCTCGCCTTACCTTAAGAACCTGTGTAATCCTGGCTACGCAAGATTAGTATATACTCAAGTAGCTCAATTATGTAAAACTTCTAAGTTAATAGCTTACGTAGGTAAGTCGAGTCCTACGACTCATTACTTGGCCTCCAACTCCTTCCGACTTCTCATGACCCTATTTCCAACCTTTCCTACTATGGGGTATCACATTCTCCCTTTCTTAAAGTTATTTGATAGCGTCGTAAATTATCTGGCTCATATGATAACTTTTAAAAAGCTTAAGAGACATTTCGGGCTCTAGAGTGTAGGGTGTAATATCCTTCCCCCTTTAGAACATTCGTCCTCAAATGTTAATTAATCTTATGAGGTCTTACAAGGACTTTGGGAATTCTCTATACCAGTTGCCATCTACTCTATTTAGGAGTTCAGATTACCCTTGGATATAGGGAACAAGTATGAATATCTTTTCTTTATCTCCTTTTTGACTTCCCAGGTCATCCCCTCTCTGGTTTTTATTTTGCCATAATAGCTTGACAGAAGTCACGTTCTTAGTTTTCAACCTTCTAGTTTGCCGATCTAAGATGGCAATAGGCTGTTCCTCGTAGGATAACTCTTCCATTTCATGGACATCATTTATGGGACATACTCTGGGTAGATTACCAGTACATTTGTGAAGTATCCGTATCTAACGTACTGGGTGTATAGTTTCGCAATCAGGTGGTAAGTCTAACTTACAGGCAAGTTTGCCTATTCTATGAATGATCCGTTAAGGACCAATGTATCCCCTTCTTTTCGAATTTTATTAAACCCTTCCTTGGTGATTCTTTCACAAATACTCATTCATCTACTTCAACTCAAAAAGTCGATGTCGACTATCTGCGCATGGCTTTTATTGACCTTGGGTTGTTAATAGTTTTCCCTGAATAAACTTTACTTTATCAATACTTGTTGGATCATATTTGGGCCTATCCATTAATCGAGGGGTGAAATGTTGTACCAAGATTTACCTGTGTCCCTACTCCTTTCCGCAATGATCTCTAGTGGTTAGCTATAAATTGAACTTCCCTATCTGAGATAATAGATGTGAGAACTCCGTGAAATCTTATTGTCCCCTTTCTATGTCATCTCGGATAACCCTCGGCTGAACATGCCTTTCTAGCTGGAAGAAAATGGGTTGATTCTATCAGCCTATCTACCATAACCTGTATAAATTCATAGTTCCTTAGAATGCGAGATCAGCCTGTACTATAATCCATATTAGTTGCTTTCCATTTCCGAGTTGGGGTTTCCATTTCCTCTAATAGGCTATCAAGCTTTTGATGCTCTATTTTGTTTAAGCTATTGTACAATCCCTCTTAACCAAGCTTGTAACACTTTAGGCATGTTATACTGCACTTTTACTCATATCTTCCATCTTGTTCTTTTATCATACATCATATCATAATCTTTATACAAACGTGTGTAGGTCCTTAGAGCAGTCCAAAAAATCCCTTAGTGTTGCTATACTAGCCTTTTTTGCCATACCTGTTTCGCTTCTTTCACTTACTCTTAAGTTTTCTCATATTCCAGTATAGGAGAGATTTCTTATCCTTTCTCTTTATTTACTTATATATCACAATGTCAGTAGCCAGTAACTCAGTTACCAACATCCTAGCCTTTAGTCAAGTGTAGCCTGGCTATCCTTTATAATATCTTTAAGTTCTCATTATGATTCCCTTGTCTTATTCATCCCCTTTATATGCACCCATTCTTTGATGTTCTACTATTCAAGGTTCTTACTAATAATTCTCAGCACCATCTCAAGCATCATGGCTTCTATCAATTCACTACTGGCTTTCAGATCTTATTAATTCATACCGGTATGGGATCTCACTTGAAGCCACTTCCCCCCTTTAGTGTGTACCCATGTCACTACTTGTTTGTGTTCTACCTTACACCCTTATTTCCAATTTTCAAATGCGTATGATTCTTTTCCAAACCATTGGTATACTGTTCCATATCTATGCCTTCCTTTATATCACCCATACCTTTGGTTTCCCATGTACGACATCTTAACATAATCATGAGGTGCTGATCCAGTATTATTGTTGGTACTCGAGTCACGTATATACAATACTCCTTTATGCCTTATGAGCTTTCATTCTTGTCGTGCGCCCAATGCTCACTTTCTCAACAGCATATCGAGCTTGCCTCAATAATAGGTCTACTTTAACACCATAATGTTGTACTACCCTTTTAAATATATAACTATACATTCTTCTTTCATTCGTCCTTGTATTTAGTTATTTATGTCTATCTTGGGTGCCTCCATTAGAACTTCTTTATTTATTCCATAGCTTGCTTTTCCATTTCATACCTGTCTTTATATTCCAATCGCATGGACCACGTCATGCCTTTTAGTTATTTCCTTATTGAGCTTTCCTTATTCTCATAACGATCTTGGTTATATTCACATGGTATCCTATGTGCATTCAATCCCATAGTATAACATTGCTTAACCTTCTTCACAATTCTTACTATAGGTTACTTACCCTTGTTAGTTAGTCTTATCCTTAATGTCTCACAAGCTATCTTATTAACACCTAATATCCGTCACAATTCTTTTTCCTTGTACTCTTGTCTTAATCATACTGTTACTTCTTTTAACTGTAACTCATCATAGTCTATCCCTGTGTATAAATTTAGTCGGTGCCTGAATGTATCATTCTATCTAGATTTATCAGTCTTTTCTAAATCATCTTCTTTGGATTATAAGTCTTTTCCAACTTCGTTCTACTATACCAGTATCGAACTCCTAGTTTCAATTGCCATCAATTCAGCCATTAACTCACTTCTCAAGGTCAGCCATACTCGTGGTTTAACCAAATCTCATCATTGTTATGGGCACAACCTTTCAAGACATACAACAGCTTTGTATCCCATTCTCTTCTTATTTCTAGGAAGATTTGGGCAGAGTTCCTCTATATTTCTTACTATCTCAACCCCTGCACGCAGAAAATGCCAACAGTACCTCACAGGGCACACATATATATAGTCATATTATCTCATATTGTAGCCACACAAGGAACCCACAATTAGGAGTATGAAAATGGACTTACCTCGTATGTCCACTCGAACTGCACCTGTTGCACTTTTCGATATACTTTTCCTTTCATTTTTCAACTTTATATGTCAATTATATTTCAACACCTTACCTAACATAGGTCCTTCGTGCCTTTGCTTACCTGCGTGCCTTGTAACTTCCAACATCGTCAGTCACTTCTTCTATCGATGTTGTCCTTTTATTGAAATCACAAGTTAATATGAGGAATTTTATTCCCTATGACTCGGCTCTATCGCACGATCTTAGATCTGAAAAAAAGTAACATCGTAAATATCCTGTAGCCTCCTGTTTATAGATATGGTGCACAATGCACCGATAAACAAGAGTATACTAGATACGGTCTGTAGACATTTCAAGGACGAACTGCTCTGATACCACTTTTGTCACGACCCATCTCCATAGGCCGCGACTGAGGTCCATCCGAGATCCCCGTGTATATAACTATCAATTGTAACAACAAATATAAGACTCATACATGGGAACCCCAATGGTTCATACATTTTCACATACATGTAGCCGCTTTCATTTGTCTCCTAAGAAGTTACATTACTCAAAATATGAAAAGGAGTGCAAGACGACAAGGTTGCCATAACGTAATAATGTTACAACATGCCGTACAGGCACCACTAGAACAACTTACAAATGACCCACATACATATATCTACAGATCTCTAAGAATAGCAATCATATCACATGGTGGGACAGGGCCCTCGTTGTACCCCTGAATAAGAAAATATATACATCCAATACTAAGTACCAAGAACTTGGCTCAGGTACAATAGAGCTTCTTCCAAACTGGTTGAGCGGAATCCTAAGCTAGCGGACTCCCAAAACTTGTGTCTGTACCTATGGGCATGAATGCAGCCTCCCGAAGAAAGGGGGTCAGTACGACATATGTACTGAGTATGTAAAGTACAAAACATCATAAGGAAATTACAGTTACCATAGGGGTGCAGGGGACAAGTATAAAATTAAATAGAGTACCATACCTACATATTACAAAATAAAGTCATGTATATCATTATCACATACTGTATCTGGACCGCTTGGGGACTTGATGTTACAAATGCATCATTTTATCATCGTAGACATATGCATACTATTAGCACTGTGGAACGCACAACATGATGCATATATATAACAAGTTAGTGCCGAGGAGCGTTTGGCCCAATCCACATATATAATAGGTTAGTAACGAGGAACGTACGGCCTATTCCCTATACATATAATACGTTAGTGCCGAGAAAAGTATGGCCTAATCCCTATACATATAATATGTTAGTGCCGAGGAACGTACGGCTCGATCCCTATACATATAATACGTTAGTGCCGAGGAACGTTCGGCCCGATCCCTATATAATATAATAATGTTTATACGTGCACGTAAACCTTTGTGATATATTAGAAATCTCCCGAATATTATCTCAAGATATGTCAAAGAGCCTCTAGGTATAGGATCTTGCACATCCAATCATAGTTCAGTATGTAGGAGGCTCGAGGGTCATAGTTCAACTACTTCAAGGCCCTTATAATTCAAAAGTTAGTACAAGTCATGAGTCACACACAGAACTTATAAATGGAACTATCTCTACCTTATATCACATATAGTTTCACTTACATTAAGCTATTTAAAGAAAAGGAAGGGATAGGCTTCACGTATAATACTTTTCATCACGTAAGAGGCTTACAAGACAATATCTCAGCTATCGCAGGAGTTTTAATATTAAGAAGTGAATAAGATTGATGAACCATACTCGGGGTTCTATGAATAGAATTATTCCCACATTACATACACAATCCACTTAATACTAAGACATACCTAAAGAAGGAAAAGATAAGCTTTACATACTTATGCCAAAAATATACCGAAAGAAGGAAACGTTAGCTTTACATAGCTCTTATGGATTCTTCTTAACTATGCTTTTATCGTCGTCCTATGAACCTATTTAACACAAAAGTAATACTGATATTAATAATTTTCAACTCTCCATCCCCTTAATCCAAAATCAAGCATCCATAGGAAACATTTCCTTATTTACTCTTCCTGGCTAGTCTATTAGTTAGTAGTGGAGTTAATGGAAATCGGGCAGCACCTCCCCTATAACTTGCCCTATCAACAATTCCATTTTACCCTCAAACCTTAGCATCCAAAAAAAAAGCATCTATACAACATATAAAACCACAATACGACGCAATATAAGATCCAAACAATTCGCCCAAAACTACGATACCAAAAGAGGGTTTTTAATCTTTATTTCATAAAACCTTTAGCTATACGAAATGGAGGGTTGTATGTCTTCAACCAGAAGCACCCATGACCTATTTATACCTTTCTCCAGCCCTGAAACATACCACCACACACCTGCAGCCTCACACCACAAGCACAACACGTTGCTTCGACTACAATTTAACTATAGCGACTCCAATTTAGTTTGTTTCAATCGTCAAGCATCCCTATGAAATATTTATACTTACAGACACATAAAAGGCATATAATAAACTCCATAACCACACCATAACCTCCAATTTTAAAGAAAAGACCTTACCTTACCCGAAATTGGCCAAAGCTTGTCATAATTCGCCTCAAAAGCTCTCTAGTTGCAGCTGAAATGTCGTGGCTGTTTGCTATCAATTTGGTGCTTTTAAAAACCATATATTTACATTTTTAGTACCCTCATAACATATCCAAACCCTTACCAAAACGTGGAAGAATAGAACCAAGCCATACCTTGCTAAAACTTACTAAAACTTGTCTTGGAAGTTCTCTTAACATACTGGAAATTAGCGGACTGTTTGTATCTCTTCCTTGGTGCCCCAAAATAAAATTTTATGTTATTAAACACCACTATATCACTGTAGGATACCTTAAATAATTAATTCATGGAAATAAATTAGGAACCTTACCTTTTTCTCTGTTGGCCGTCGCTCCTTTCTCTCTAAGTTTAGGGTTCCCTTTTCTTTGTTCTTGGCTAAAGTATTTTTTGCTATGGAATGACTTTAAGAGTCATAAAACATGTATATATGGGCTGCCTTGGAGGTGACATGTGGCAGCCTCTTAGGGGTGACACGTGGTATCCCCCTAGGGGTGACACGTGGCAGCCCCCTAGGGGTAACACGTGGCAGCCCCCTAGGGGTGACACATGGCAGCCCTCTAGGGCACAACCTCATCCCATGCGGACATTCACACGCTGCCATATAGAAATGGAGTCCACTACCCATTAGGCAGGTGATTCACCTCCTTGCTTGAGCTGCTGCCATATGGCACTTTCTCCTGCTGCCACGTGGCACTCTCTTCTTGCTACCATGTGTCATCTTCTTCTCCCCCTCGTGGGTTCATAATCTCGTCTTACCTTAAGAACCCGGGCAATACTAGCTACGCAAGCTTAGTATATACTCTAGTATCTCAATTATGTAAAACTTCTAAGTTAATAGCTTACGTAGGTGAGTTGAGTCCTACGACTCATTACTTGGCCTCCAACTCCTTCCGACTTCTCATGACCCTATTTCCAACCTTCCCTACTATGAAGTATCACATTCTCCCTTCCTTAGAGTTATTTTATAATGTCATAGATTATCTGGCTCACATGATCACTTTTAAGAAGCTTAAGAAACATTCTAGGTTCAAGAGTGTGGGGTGTAACATTAAGGACCAAAGAGGTTGCATCATTAAATGTTTTATGGAGGAATTAGTTTGTTGAAGAGGCTAGAAGGGAATCTAAAGAAGATATAAAAGCTAGATACCCTCGTCTATTCATTCCACCTAGTGTCAATGTTGAAGGTAATACTCATTTTCCCTATTTAGGATTCAACTTCTTTTTATGACTTTGAGTATTTCAATTCTTGCACTACATTCATACCTTGTATAGGTTCCATTATGATCTGAGAAATTGGGTCATGATAAGTGGGTATCAAAGCTCTAGGTTGACTTCTATCATCAGTATGAGGGCAATGCCTAGTAGAGTCCCATGGATCTATGTAACAACGTCATATCCTATATTCGGGAGGCTATGGGGGATTATTAGGAAATTATTTTCATTGAATCCTTATCATATGTTTTGGTTTGATTAACCTATAAAAGTGATCATTTGGAATCTACTCTCTCTTAGATGGATAGCACGAGGTTTTGATTAACCTGGTTAGAGAATCAGCAGGTTCTACTAGAGTTTCGGTTAATGGTTTTCAAGCAGCATTCATCATCTGTATCGGGGTATGTCATGGGGTTTCTTGAAGGGCCGAGCATAACCCTACATCATCCCCTACGGATGGAGATATGAGTCACGAATATTTTAGGAGATTGTCTTTGCCAATATGTTTGGCTTTAGATAACGTGATAGAGGCTTGATGTACCTTCCCCCAGGTTGTTAGTCGTGGGAGGTTTGTAGAGCATGCATGTCTTGAGGCGTATAGAGATAGTGTTAAAAATCCCTGCCATTAGTACAATGGTGATAACATCCAACCTTGGGGTGAGTATTAGTTCAGTGAGGGTCACCTTCCATCTCTAATAATCAAGCCTCTGGTGGTAGTACCTTAGGTTCTGGGAAGTTGTAAGGTAGGTGCTTGAGCTTACATCAGATAGAGTTCAAGTAAGTCTTCTTTGGGTGAGAAATTTGGGCCTTCTGATATTGGAGCTCATCTTATTCCAATTTGGTCCTTTCAGTGGGTTTATGAGTGTATGAGTGTAGCGAGGTAGGCCACTTTGTTAGGCAGTGTCGCAGGACCCCATTCCAGTCAGTTAAGGGTGGTTTCTAGAGGGGTTCATCACATTTTTCACATCGAGCTTCAAACTATAGAGGTTTCTATGATTGTGGGGAATTTGATCACATGGCCCGAGAGTGCCTCAGGCGAGGGTTGATTTTTCAGACATTGAATATTTCTCCTATTCCCTAGACTAGAGTAGTTGGACCTTGTCGTATTTGTGTGAAGCTTTGACACTAGTCTAGAGAGTATCCCTGGTATGGGACAATTGTGCGGTTTGCTCATCCAGGTCAGTTTCATAAGTCTACAACACATCTAGTCAGATGTAGTACTCAAAGTAATGCTAGTGGTATTACTGGTGTTCAGCCCGAGGCCGGTCAGGATCTGTTTTATGCTTCTATAGGCTTATTAGAGGCCGAGGGTCCAAGTATCAATTATATTTAGGTGGATTCATTGTTTTGTTATTTATTATATATATTGTGTGGTTTTGGGGTTTTCATACCCATACATGCCTATTTTACTTGTTATTTGTCTCATGACTATGGTGGCAGCCTTACTTGGACTTATGGGTATATGTTTCAGTTTTTTTTTATCGAAATTTTTATCTTATATATATAAAAGTAAGCTTACAAGTACAAGGAGGGGGACGTGAAAGGCCTTACCTCCAAAAATAAAATGGAAGACATCTAATAAGAGGACTCCTCTCGACTAGGAAGATCAAGTATAGGAAACTAGTTCTATTCAACTAAGGTACAGAACCTAGCTAAATTGAAGAAAATCAAGTATACCCAATTTCCTTTGCATGGGTCGAGATCGGTCATATCTTCTGTGATGCTCGACTAACATTTCCGAGAATCCATTCGGGCTTTAAATTCTTGGGTCCATATAATAGCTAATGTACAAGTTGTTGAAAGTTGTTAAAATTCGGATTTTGCCAAAGAAGAAGAAACAAAGGGGTTCCGTAACAATCGGCTATCTTTTTCAAGGTCGCTCGACTAACGTCTCCGATTCTCCGTTCGGGCTGAAATTTCTTGGGCTCTACAATTGTTGGAGTTGCTGTATTCCTGAAAAATTTGGAGCATTTTTGATGATGTATATTGTTGCTCCTCTTGAGAGTTACTGTTCTGCCTGCAACATCGGCTGTCTTTTTCAATGTCACTTGACTAATGTCTCTGGTTATCCGTTCTAGCTAAAATTTCTTGGGCTCAACCATATTTGGGGGTTCTATTATCCTACAAAATTTGGAGGATTTTGGATGTTGCATGATGCATGATGCATGTTGTTGAGGGCTGATGGTTGTTGCTGAGGTGGTGTACTGTTTCTGGCATCTGCTTCTTCTTAGTTTGGACAACTTGTTGCAAGGAACAGCTCCTCTTGTTTTTGATCTTGGGATTTTGCTGAATCTGTAGAGCTGCATGTCTGCAAGTTGTTCAAATTATCACAGCTAGAGTGTGTTGTGAATCTGTACTGATAAACAAACAAACACAGATGGCTCAAGAGGTGCAATTTCAGGTTGGTAGGAGTTGTTGAGAGGTGTTCCTGATGAATGCTTTTGGATTGTTGTAACTGCTGTAATCTTGGAAGAGGTTGGAATGTTGTTCCTGCTGTAGTTTTTAACCTGCACAGAAGCAAAAACAAAAAGCAAAGTCTGGAAACAATTTTGTAACCCCAAAACAAAGAAGCACTTCCCTTGTGGCTCTTCTTGTTGTTACTGATGTAGAAAAATTCCAGGATGTGTAATGTGGTGTATTTGCACAGACCAGCAAATAAAAACAAAAACAAGAACTTGACTGTATCCCATGTGTGGTGCAAGGAAACCAGCCTGGGCTTCCAATCAAGATTCCTATACCTGTTAAACCAAGAAAGAAGAGAAGACAAAATATAAACTACTCTACTCCTTACCTCTAAAGTTAGACTGGTTATTCTAAGAAAATAATAAAGATAGTAATAAGGAAGGGAGATTTTCCCATGTACAGGAGTTCTAACTGTGAGATCTTCAAGGTATTTATATCTATGCATAGACAAAACCATGTTGAAGTTTGAGTTAGAACCAAAATGGAATGAGTTAAGGAGGTTTCTTGATTCTCCTGAGTTTCTTTCTTCTGAAAGAACGTATTTCCAGCTTATCCATCTCAAGGTATGCCTTAGCTTGTTTGGGGAGATCATGCACAGTGAAATAAAGTTCAGGAGATTTGCATTTGTAGCTGTGTTTGGATAAGACATCAGCTATGTAGTTTGCTTCTCTAAGGATGTGTTTACAGCTGAAAGTTTGGAATTGGTTGATGATGTTGTTTAAACTGTCCAGCAGCTCCTTGATTGACCAAGGGGGTTTTGCTTCTTGTTGTAACCACCTGATTAGGAGTTGAGAATCTACCTTTAACTCTACCTGTAAATAACCAAGCTGAATACACCAAGATAGACCAAAGATAGCATCCCTGATTTCTGCTTGGTTGTTACTTCCTTCCCCCAATAGAACTGCATAGGCAAAGATAAGGTCACTATGAGTATTTCTAAGTATTTCTCCTCCACCAAAGTTGCCTGGGTTGTTAAGGGCACTACCATCTGTATTTAGCTTTACCATGTGATCACCTGGTTTAATCCAGCATATAGGGGTAATTTTGGTGTCATGGTAGCATTGTTCCACTGAAATGACTAGGTCCTTCCAGTTATTTGGCCACTCAATATAAGGAAAAGTTGTGATGAGCAGGTTAGAGATGTCTTTGTAGACAGAAAATTTGACTCTTGAAAGGTTAGATTTCTTCCCTCTATATTTGGAAGCACATCTATTCTTCCATAAGTTCCAACAAATGAAGACATGGACTGCTTGTAAGAGGAGCTTATGGGCTTCATTCTTGTATTTAGATGTCCACCATCTCATAAGCATATTTCTAAGAGGTGTGTAATCCTATTTTATGCCCAAAGAATCAGCAAACACCCTCCAAGTATTCTTGGCAAAGGTTCCTGCAACAAAGGTATGATCAATGGTGTCTTGGCCAGGTCTATCACAACAATGGCACTGAGAGGGGGCTTTGCCAAAGCTGGTTATTTTCTCATTGGTAGGTAATTTCCTTCTAAGAGATCTCCAAATAAGAAAGGAGCATTTGAAAGGTATTAGTTGGTGCCAAGTATATGCATTTAGCATAGTATTTGTCCTCTTGTCTCTAATGAGCTCCCAGGCAGAAGAACAACTGAACTCCCCATTGGTATTAGGAATCCAGCAAGGATGGTCCTGTTTGAGAGGATGGTAGCTGAATTGAGTTGCTAAAATGTTAGGAATAAACTGAGGAGGGGCTTTTTGGATAATGAGATCAACATTCCATTGGCCATTAGTTAGTAAAGCTGAAACTTGGGTGTGGTTAAACCTACAGTTGTTAGCAGAAAAGTGAGCTAAAGGGCCAACACCTAGCCAGTTGTCCCACCAAAAAAGGCAAGAGCCAGACTTAATTTGCCACTGAATGTGAGGCTTAATGTTGTGTTTGTTGTTCATGAGGTGCTTCCAAATTAAGGACTGACCAGTGTCCCATTTTTTTGTAATAATATTGGCCCTCTGACAGTATTTGGATTTAAGGAATTCTCCCCACAAGGTTTTCTTAGTTCTAAGGGTCCACCACTGCTTGTATTGAAAAGATTTAACCACATCAGTGATTTGTCTAAACCCTATGCCCCCTTCATCATAAGGATAGCTAAGGTTCTTCCTTGAGGACCAGTGGTACTTTCTCTTGTCGTTTTTCCATCCCCAGAAGAAGTTAGTAGTGATGCTCTGAATCTGCTTGATGATGGTTGAGGGAGGGATGCTAGCTGAAAGCAAATATATTGGCATGGCTTGAATAACATGCTTCACAAGAATAGCTCTACCCCCATAGCTCAGGATTTTAGCATGCCAACCAGTGATCCTGCTTACAACTTTTGCAAGTGGTGGTTGGGCGACTCCCCTTGCCTTTGCCTTGTTGTCTGTGTTATGAGTTTGTGGTTGGGCTAGTTAGCTGTTACTTTTTGTCTCCCTTACTCTCGATTTTGTTGTGGTACCGATCCTTATTAGATTGGTGGCTAGAGTAGCTTTGTTAGTTCTGGGAGTTCTGGTGCTGGTAACTATTTTTTGGTTTTTTTAGTTCAAGATTGGGCACAGTCCATTTATTAACATAAATCATTCAACACCCAGGTCCAAAAGTGACCTATCTCTAATAAAAGAAAACAAAAAAACAACTACAACTACAGCTAAGACAAATAAAGAAAATCAAAAAGTCAAATAAAAAAAATGAACTTGTCTTCTTAATTCCAAAGGACGAATGTTCCCAAGGGGGGATATTGTAACATCCCTCAAAAAACAAGCTCACAAAATACCTTAAGAATGCCTTGGGAATAGGCCGCTCATTAATTGCATTATCCTTAATCTTTTTGAAAAATCCGAGTTCAGAATATCAATCAGGGAGTCAAAACCTATAAGAGAATGGTCTCGGTGGATTTTTAGGACCCGTATATCGAAAGATAGATTTTTGAAGAATTCACAAAATAGTAGGGTTTGAGACAGGTCCACGTCACGGACCTGGGAGGTTTTTTTTAAAGGGCATTTTAGACCTTTCCCAAATTATTAGTTAATGAACCTAGACGTTTTTAGGACCTAATTCAACTCTATAAATTAACGTAAACCTCTAATTGTATTCAATCTTTTACAACTCATCTATCAAATATTTTTATCTCTACAAAAAGGCTCTCAAGGGTTTCCATTGAAGATTTCAAGTAAATTCACTCAAGCTCTCCATCAAAACTCTCAAGTTCTTCCAAATTAATTGTTTTCCTCGCTCATGGTATGTGGGTATGATTCATGGATCCTTTCATCCATAAAGCCCAATCAATTTCTTAAGGTTTTCGATCAAATTAAAATATGGTATTTTATGGTTTTTGTGATCTGTATTCCAATTGCATGAATTTTGATTTAAAGTATGATCATAAGTCTATTTTGATATAAATTGATGGTTATTGAATTAAATTGAAGAGTTTTTCCATGAATTCTTCTATTTTGATTTCTAGGGTGTATGATGTAAATTATGATTATTTTCAATTATACTTCTAAATGATACTATCTACATGAATTATATATGGGCTGATATAAAGTTTATGATCATGCATATTTTCAAGTTAATTTCATGATTCTCAAGTCAATTGATCATGCATTCATGTCTTACCCAAATTTCAAGTACAAGCTATGGTCATGAATTTTCAATGTATGAATTATGACTATGTATTTCCATTATGATCATGAATTATAAGTATGTTTCAAATTATAGTTCTTCATGCAAGTTATAAAGTAAGGAGACCTAAGGCCTATCGATATGAATTATGCAAATATGATTGTAATGATGAAAGAACAATTCTCATATTACAAGTATGTTATGAAAATGATCTACTCTATGATTTCAAGCCTATGATTCATGACTATGATATATGAAATTATAATTTTATGTTATGTATGTATTCCGTGGGATTTGACTTAGCACCGAATGTGGACTCTAGATGGGGGCTCGAAATAAGGGGTCCTTATATAAAGTCTCTTGTCTCATAACTATGTGCCACCGTAGGATTGCCTTTTGGCCTAGCTAGTGGATCCACAAATAGCACATGTTTATGATTCGGAGTCTACCTTGGCAAAGTAGCCTCCTTCTTCTTGATGTGGGGATCATCAGATTCTATGTTATAGCTTGCATGGTCTTATTGTCGGTTATGGTTCCTATCCCACATATGTATGGTCTCTTAAGTATGTTATGATTTTGAATTTATGCTTTTAAAAGCTTTGGTCAATATGATTTTATCATGACTTTACGTATTCCATCTTATCATGTAATTTACTTGACCTTTGCATTCCATGATTTACGTTGCATGTTACGCCCTCATACTTAGTACATTCTAACGTACTAATGCATACTTTTTGCCTACATTGTCTCATAATGTAGGGGTTGAGGTTGAATATCCTAATCATCCATGTAACTAGTAGGTGTTCTCCATCCGACGGTGTTGTGGTGAGTCCTCATTGACCGGGGACTAGTTTCAAGTTGGTTACTATTTTCTTTTCGAAAGACTTTTATTTATGTTGTATATTGAGGGTGAGTTAGGGACATATCTTATCCCCCGCCCATACTCATGTTTAGAAGCATCTAGTTGGACATATGTTGAGTCTATATTGTCATAAGACATTTTCAGATTTCTATTCATGATTTAGAATCTCTTATGAGGTTTCTGCTTTTATATTTCACCTTATGTATGCTTATGATTTGTACAAGAGGCTTGGTTGGAGACCTTCGGGCTTTTGATCGCTGTGTTATGACTAGGCCCTAGGTCAGGTCATGACAAACTTGATATCAAAGTACAAGATTTTTCAAGTTTCCTAGGGTGTCCAACACACCACGTCAAGTAGATTCTTATTCATAGGTGTGAAGCGCGCCAATCATATGAGTAAGAGGCTATGAGGCGTTTAGGAATTCTCACTTCTTTCATGATCCATGTCGTGCTATAGAGTTTACTTTAAGACTTCTTTTTCCTGAAGGTCTTTCTTTGAAATTTTCAGAAAGATGGCTCCAAGAAGACCATCATTTCCAAGGGGAGAGAATGTTAATGAAGCCTAAGCTCCCCTGGCTCCTCAATACAATGGTCCTCTACCAGACCAAGTGACTAATGCGGAGTTACGAACCGCTATTAATATGCTAGCCCGAGTGGTGACCAACCAAGGTGTTTTGGCTCCTCCTAATATTCCTAATCCAGCCTCAAGAGTAAGGGACTTTTGTTATGACCCAACCCCGTACTCTGTGACTAGGGTCTGATCTGAACCCCCGTATACATGTCTATCAGCTGTGGTCGAGTCGAACTATAAATAACATAATACCATACAACAGAACCATATTGGGTGATAACATTTTCATAAACCGGTAGCCTCTTTCATTCATATCACATCATGAAAGGGCACATAAGCCGATGAGGCTGCCATATATATAAACCTTTACAATATTTCATATAGACCCAACTGAAAAAAACTTACACATACAACGCATATATACATGTCTGCAGACCTCTAAAAATATTAATGACAACATATGGCGGGACAAGGACCCTGCCGTACCCCTAAATAGACAAAAATAGTTTTATACATCAGTAGTCAGTACCAAAAACTAGGCTCCGACACAATGGGGCCTCTTCCAGCTGAGCTGAACAGAATCCTAAGGTGACGGACTTCCAAAACCTATATCTATACCTTCGGGCATGAAACAAAGCCTCCCGAAGAAAGGGAGTCAGTACGACATATGTACCGAGTATGTAAAACATAACATAGCATAACTGGGATAGAGAAGCAGGGGATAAATATATCGTAAAAGAAACCTCGATACCTGTACTCTATAAATCATAAAAATATGCATGCTCAAATTATACCATATAGCCGACCCTATCAGGGATACGATGAATACATCTGTAAAACTATCATAGACCCAGTGTCATCACCATCTTATTATAACACATCATCATATGTATACATATGTAACTCAACCCTTTAGTGAAAGATGGTGCATAATGTAGTGGAATTGAGCATGAATCTGATAACCAGCCCAGGACTTGGAGAAGAAGTGTTACAGTATACACGAGTAGAGTAGTGAGTAACCATATACAATTTAAATCAATATCAGTGACTCGACAGAATAAGAAAGTTAAGGCGTACTTGGATTTCTGGGAATGGAATTATCCCCTCAGTTCACAAACAATTCACTTAAGGCTAAGACATGCCAAAGGAATGAAGAATAACTTTACATACTTATTCCAAAACATGCCATGAGGAAGCTTCACTTACCTCTTATGAGTTACTCTTTATCCTGTTCACCTCATCTCCCTTTGAACCTATTCAATACGGAAGTAATACGAATATCAACCACTCTTGACTTTCTAGCATCTTAAGTTGCACCTTAGTATTCATGGAATCTATTTCCTTGTTCGTCTCCTCGACTAGTTCTTTAATTAGTTAAGACATTAACAAAAATCGAGCAGTATCTCCCCTATAATGTGCCCTATTCGAATTTCCAATTACACCCCTAATACCTACAGACAACCAACAAAAATAAAATGCAGCATATGTTTAAGCAATTCAAACCAACAATATACAACATAAACTCCAAACGACTCGCTCGAAACTACGATATCAAAATAGGGTTTCTAGACTTTATTTCGCAACACCTTAATTATACGAAATGAGGGGTAGGGTGGATGAAAACAGAAGCACCCACACCTATTTTAGAATAATTTTAGGCCCTGCAACACACCCCCTACACCTTCAGCATCACACCACAAGAACAACACTTTACTTCGACGACAATTCAACTATAACGACTCCAATTTAGATTGTCTTCAACGTCAAGCATTTCTATGACATTTTCACATTTACAGCCACATATAAGGTGTGTAAAACACTCCATAAAAACATCATAAAGTCCAAATTGAAAGGAGAAACCTTACCTTACCCGAAATTGGACAAAACTCGCCAAAACTGCATCTCGGAAACTTCTTGATGTGCTGAAATGGGGCGGACTATTTGTGCCACCTATCCACAAAAAAAAATTAGGATTTTATGTCATCAAACATCATTATATAACCTAGGTATACCTTAAATAATTAATTTGCAGAACGAAATTGGGCCTTACTATTTTTCTTGCTCAAACTCGTAGCCCTCTTTTCTTGCCTTTCAAGTTTTTCCTTCAACTTTCGCTTATTTGTTCCAAGTGTAAAGCCGAAGATATGTTTCCGTAGGCATAATAAGATACATAGATACATCTCCAAATGATTAAGGAACTCCTTAGGTAAGTAATTCATGGAGAGAAACTTGGAAACTTACCTTAGTTTCCTTGTTGCTGCCATAGTGCTCTCTCTTAGTCTTAGGCTTCTTTTTTTTTCCTTTGTTCAGCTCTTGGGTGAAATTTTGAACAAGGAATGGACTCCTTAGTCACATATTATGCATATATAGGTGGTATTAGAAGGTGACATGTGTCATACCCTAAGGGTGACACATGTCTAACCCTTATTGGACTAATGTAACTATGCACCCAATTAGGGGCTGCCATGTGTCCTTGGTGGGGACCACCCCCAAGTAGGTGGGTCACCTACTTGACCCCAAGCAGGTGGGTCACCTGCTTCTATATGGCACTTTCCTAGGCTACCACATGGCACCTCCTCTTGCTGCCACGTGTCATCCTCTCCTCTTCCCCATGGGTTCATAATCTCGTCTTATTTTAAGAATCTGTGTAATAAGTAGCTTAGGTAATTAATACTTCCAAGTTAGTAGCTTACGTAGGTAAATCGAGTCCTACTACTCGTTACTTGGCCTCCAACTCCTTCCGACATCCCGTGACCCTATTTCCAACCTTCCCTCTCATGGGTTATCGCATTCTTCTTTCCTTAGAGTTGTGTGATAGTGTAGTAAATTATCCGACTCACTTCATAACTTCTAAGAAGCTTAAGTGATATTCCGAGCTCAAGAGTGTGGGGTGTAATATCCTTCCCCCCTTTAGAACATTCGTCCTTGAATGTTAACTTACCTTGTAGGGTTTCACAAGGATTTCGGGGGTTCTGTATAACCGTCATTTCTCACTCCATTTAGGGGTTTAGACTACCTTTGTATATAGGTAACAAGTACGGATATCTTCTCCATTCCTCTTCAATTTCCTAGGTCATCCCTTTTCTAGTTTTCATTTTTCCATCATATCTTGATGGAAGTCATGTCCTAGTTCCCTACCTTCTAATTTGCCGATCCAAAACGGCAATAGGTTTTTCTTCATAGGATAATTCCTTTATGATGTTAACATCATTTATGGGACATACTCTGAGTGGATTACTAATACTCATACGAAGTATTCCTATCTGATGGACTGGTGTATAATTTCTCAATCAGGTGGTAAGTCCAACTTACAAGCAACGTTGTCCATCTCATGAGCAACTTAATAAGGTCTAATGCATTTCAGGCTAAGTTTATTTTTCTTTTCGAATCTTATTACTCCCTTCCTAGGTAATCCTACTATGAACACCTAATCATCAGTTTAAACTCTGACTGTCAATGTCGACTATCTGCATATCACTTTTGCCAACTCTAGGCTACTAATCAATAGCTTGCTTCATCATGTCGGGGCCTTTTAGTCTTTTCCCCTAATAGGGGGACTTACACATTCTACCATACAATGTCTTGTATGGGGCCATCTGGATACTAGAGTGATAGCCATGCTTGTAGGTGATCTCAGTAAGTGGTAGACGATCGTCCCAGATACTTTTAAAGTCAGCTACACAGACTCGCAATATATCTTCTAACGTTTGATAGTACGTTCATTCTGTCCAGTAGCTTGAAGGGAAAATATGGTACTAAGACCTACCTGTGTTCCTGATCTCTTCTCAGACTAATCTCTAGACGTTAATTATAATCGAAGTCCCTTTATCTGAGATAATAGCTAGAGAAACCTCATGGAATCTTACTACCTCCCTGACCTATAACTTCGCATAGTTTTAACTGCGTAGGTAGGTTTGATTGAAAGCAAATGGGCTGATTCATTAGCCTACTCACAATAACTCGTATAGCACCCTACTCTCGCAGAGTATCAAATAAGTGCATAATAACATTGATAATTTGGGAATCCTTAGTCTCGTATAGTCCTTCTCGACTCTTCTCAAAACTTTAACTGGCACTCTACCTTTTGGGTTTTGTTTTTCCATCCTCAGAGTTGTCTTTTATAGTCGTTCTGTGCTCCGTTTATTATTACTTGATATAGTTCTAAAGGAATTTGACATATAAGTCTACCATCTTCTGGTAACCAGTTAATTCTGCTCCTCTTGGTTAAATCATTTCATGATTTCCTTATCCCAGCTTGTCTTTTCTTGTAAAACTTTAAATACGTTATCTCGTGTCATTCTTTATCTTTACAAAAATGCGAGAAGGTATTCAACTTAACCTAAGAGATATCTTGCATTGTCTCGCTAGGTCTCATGTGTTACCCTGCTGTTTCTCCCCTTATTCTACAATCGATGTCAGGGTAGATCTTTGGTCCAACCGTGGCCATGTCTTACTTTGTCCGTAGTACTAACTCCATTTCAATAGTTTGGCTTAACCTATCTTCGTAGCTTTTAGTGGGGTATCCAAAATATCATAATTGCCTTGTCATAATTAAGCCCTTATTCCTGTTATCATGTACTTACTCACTTAGCCTGACACTTATATATACATCTTCGTAGGGTGTACAACCGTTCTGATGCCACTTGTAGGAGGTAGACATAGTTTTTCCATCTCCTGGTTCATTCTACTGTACACATCTTACTCATGTTGGGATTTGCTTATGTCCCATCTTATTATACTTCTTTCTTTTCCCTTACTCACTATTTACTCTTCTTACCTCCTACCATAGGAGGTTTTCTATTCCTTTTCCTTGGTTATGCTTCTGTCGCAACATCCTTTGCGACCAACTCTATAGCCATCATTTTGGATTTTGGTCTAGCATAATGTCATTATCCTCTATAGTGTCTCTTGAGTTATTCGATATCCTTTCATTGCTATGCCCTTTTCTTTTTATACGCACCCACCTTCTAGCGTCATATCATTCAAGGTCTTGTTAAAAACTTCTTAACACTACCTTATATAGCATTCTGGCTTCCATCCAACTATTGGTGACTTCCAGACCTTCCTAACTTGGTTCAGCAAGGTATCTTATTGGAGTTTAAGCATCCATCTCAAATATGTTGCCATATCCATTGCCTCCATCTTACCCTTGCCATTTTCTCACTTGCTTCCCCCCTTTAGAGGGTACTTATACCTTTATCTGCTTATACCTTGCTCTATGTCTCTATGTCTAGTCTCAATTTCGTCCAATCTCCTTCCCCAATCACTTGGTATTGTATCATGGCCCCGTCTTTCTATATATTTTATAACCTAGTTATCCACTTACGGAACCTTGGCTAAAGTACAAAGCGATGAGAACTTTCCTATACATAGTGCGACACCTCATTTATTAATCTGTACTTGAGTAATGGGACCCATGGAACAACTCGTCCAAGGCCACATTCCGCTTATCTTTATAAGAAGTTAATATACACTTGTATCCACTCTAAATTTTCTTTTAACTAGGCAACATTTGTATTCTGACATTCATTGTCCAAGGTTCTCTTGGAGTAGTGGCTTTATCCCAACCTATATCCTTTGTTTCTTGGGATGAATGGAGGTTGTGCCATTTATTCCTTAAGTTTGTCGTCTTTGTCTCTTACGAGTTCCATTATTTTCAGGGAAACATTATGTCCGCGCATTACTTCTTTATACCTTATGGCCCTTACCCTTACTATATATATCCAACACAGGCTTTTAACTTAGTCGATATATACCAAGTGTGCCTTATAGTGATCTTACTTTATCCCCATATTGTTGTACTACACCTTTAACCTCATACTTACATATTCCCCTTTTAGTTCATACTCATATTCAGTTCATAACATCTCCCTGGGGTGTTTCTGTTAGCATTTCTTCCTCCAGTTAGTTGGTGGAGAACTAAAACACTGTTATCATAAACCATTTTCCAACCGTCATTGGAAGAAAACTAGAATCCCTTAAACATCACAGTGCTTCTTAACACTTGACCTACATGGTCTCCTTCTGAATTTATCCTCGAGTTATGAACAACTTATCTAGTTTACAACTTGCAGTTGGGGCTTGGTACTTTTCAAAAAGAGTGAAACTCAATCGTGGGACATCTTACCCTTCAACCTGTGGTTTTTTTTCCTATAGCACAATTATGTCTGGAGATACCGTGGTTTGAACTCTACTGTTCAGATAGGCTTTTGTATCTCCGAAATAAAATTCTTCAAGTAAAAAGGGTGCCCCTTATCGACAACATGAAGGGTATCTCTTACAGCTTTAGTTAAACATAATAGGGGTACTTTGTATCAATTTCCAGGATATCTTAAGAATCTATGTTTCATTCCCTTTTCTTGTCCTAGCAAAATTTCGGCAGAGTTTTCTCTATATTTCTTACTTATCCCAAACCTGCACGCAGAAAATACCAACAATGCCTTATAGGGCCAACATATATATATACATATCATATCACAGTCGCACAGGGCTTTCAATGTTGTCTCTTATCGCATCTACACAGGGCGTTCAATATCGACAATAATATAGAAATAATGGACTTACCTCGTATGTCCAACTTCGAACTGCATCTGTTGCACATCCTGTCTACTTTTTCCTTCAGTTTTCGACTTCACATTTCAATTTTTCACTTCAATACTTACCCAACAGATATCTTTCATGCCTTTACTTTACTTACCTACATACATCATAACGTCCCATGTCATCAATTACTTTCCATTTGTTGATGTCGTCCTTCTGTTAAGATCCAAGGTTAGCATAAGGAATTATCCTATGACTCGGATCTATAGCACGATCTTAGGTATGAAATAAAGGTAACATCCTAAATGTCCTATAGCTTCCTGTTTATAGATGTGGCACGCAACACATCGATAATCAAGGCTCTACTAGACACGGTCTGCAAACAATCCAAGGACGAACTGCTCTAATACCACTTCTATCACGACCCAACCCCGTAGGCTGTGACTAGGGTCTGATCTAAACCCCTATATACATATCTATCAGCTATAGTCGAGTCGAACTATAAATAACATAATACCATGCAACAGAACTCTATTGCATAATAATATTTTCATAAACCGGTAGCCTTTTTTATTTGTATCACATTATAAAAGGGCACGTAAGCCGACGAGGCTGCCATACATATAAACCTTTACAACATTTTATATAGACCCAACTGAACAAAACTTACACATACAACCCATATATACATGTCTACAAACCTCTAAAAATATTAATGATAATATATGGCAGGACAGGGCCCCCGTCGTACCCCTAAATAGGCAAAACAGTTTTATATATCAGTGGTCAGTACCAAAACCTAGGCTCCAATACAATGGGGCATCTTCCAGCTGAGCTAACCGGAATCCTAAGCTGAAGGACTCCCAAAACCTATATATGTACCTACGGTCATGAAAGGCATCCCCCCAAATAAAGGGGGTCAGTACGACATATATATCGAGTATGTAAAACATAACATAGCATAACTGGGATAGAGAAGCAGGGGATAAATATATCATAAAAGAAACCTCGATAAATGTACTCTATAAATCATAAAAACATGCATGCTCAAATTATACCATATAGTCGGCCCTATCAGGGATCTGGTGAATACATATGTAAAACCATCATAGACCCAGTGCCATCACCACCTTATTACAATACATCATCATATATATACATACGTAACTCGGCTCTTTAGTAAGGGGCAGTGGACAATGCAGTGGAATTGAGCACGAATCTAATAACCGGCCCAAGACTCGGAGAAGAAGTGTTACAGTATTAACGAGTAGAGTAGTGAGTAACCATATGCAATTTAAATCATTATCAGAGACTCAACGGAATAAGAAAGTTAAGCTTTTGCTTGAGGACTCGAGTAGTAGTGTAGTCATATCGAGTATCCTCCAAATGCCATTATGGGATATATCAATTGTAATCTCGGGGACCCTAGACATGTATTAACATAGGTCCAAGTCATTTATGGAATCAGAAACACTTAGTACCATATAGTCTTTAAGGCTTGGAGCCCGTACATTCATTATCTCCTTAATACATAGAAGTTTCTAGGGAGATACCTCAACTACTATAAGAGTTCAGTATTCAGAAGTAAATAAGATATGCTTAGGAATGGAATCACCCGGAGCTTATATCATAACTAACTTACAACTAAGACATGCCAAAAAGAAAGAGAATAAGCTCTATACAGTCTGCACTTTCCTTCAAGTGATTATTACATACATATTTCATACCCGACCCATCATGGGGCTCGTTCAACAACTATGGTATCATAATCTTATTTTCATACCAAGTACCTATCAAGAGAAAGGAGAGGTAGCTTTCCACACACTACTCTTTAACACGTAGAAGACTTAACAGTCAATACTCTATTCTTGCACGAGTTCCAATACTAAGCAGTGGACAGGGATTAGAAGGCGTGCTTGGAGTTTTGGGAATGGAATTATCCCCTCAGTTCACATACAATTCACTTAAGTCTAAGACATGCCAAAGGAATAAAAAATAGCTTTACATACTTATTCCAAAATATGCCAAGAGGAAGCTTCACATACCTCTTATGAGTTACTCTTTATCCTGTTCGCCTCATTACCCTTTCAACCTATTCAACATGGAAGTAATATGAATATCAACCACTCTTGACTTTCCAGCATCTTAAGTTGCACCTTAGTATTCATGGAATCTATTTCCTTGTTTGTCTCCTCGACTAGTTCTTTAATTAGTTAGGACGTTAACGAAAATCGAGCAGCATCTCCCCTATAATGTGCCCTATCCAAATTTCCAATTACACCCTAATACCTACAGCCAACCAACAACAATAATTTGCAGCATATGTTTAAGCAATTCACACTAACAATATACAACATAAACTCCAAACGACTCGCTCGAAACTACTATATCAAAATAGGGTTTCTACACTTTATTTCGCAACGCCTTTAATTATATGAAATGAGGGGTTGGTTGGCTTCAAACAGAAGCACCCACACCTATTTTATAACAATTTTAGGCCCTGAAACACACCCCCATACACCTACAGCATCACACCACAAGAACAACACTTTACTTCGACGACAATTCAACTATAACAACTCCTATTTAGATTGTCTTCAACGTCAAGCATTTCTATGACATTTTCACATTTCCATCCACCTATAGGGAGTTTAAAACACTCCATAACAACATAATAAAGTCCAAATTAAAAGGAGAAACCTTCTTTACCCGAAATTGGCCAAAACTCACCAATACTGCATCTCGGAAACTTCTTGATGTGTTGAAATGAGGCAGACTATTTGTGCCACCTCTCCGCTGCCACAAATTGGGATTTTATTTTATCAAACATCATTATATCACCTATGTATACCTTAAATAATTAATTCTCTAAACGAAATCGAGTCTTACTATTTTTCTTAATCAAACCCGTAGCCCTCCTTTCCTGCCTTTCAAGTTTTTCCTTTAACTTTCTCTTATTTGTTCCAAGTGTAAAGCTGAATATATGGTTCCGTAGGCATCATAATATACATATATACATCTCCACATAATTAAGGAACACCGTAGGTAAGTAATTCATGGAGAGAAACTTGGAAACTTACCTTAGTTGCCTTGTTGCTGCCATAGTACTCTCTCTTAGTCTTAGGCTTCTTTTTTTTCCTTTGTTCATCTCTTGGCTGAAATTTTGAACAAGTAATGGACTCCTTAGTCATATATTATGCATATATAGGTGGTCTTAGGAGGTGACACGTATCATCCCCTAAGGGTGACACGTGTCCAACCCTTATTGGACTAACGTAACTATACAACCAATTAGGGGCTATCACGTGTACTTGGTGGGGCCCACCCCTAAGTAGTGGGTCACCTATTTGACCCCAAGCAGGTGGGTTACCTAATTCCATATGGTACTTTCCTAGGCTACCATGTGGCACCTCCTTTTGTTGCCACGTGTCATCCTCTCCTCTTCCCCGTGGGTTTGTAATCTCATCTTATTTTAAGAACCCATGTAATCCATGGTACGTAAGGTTGGTATGTACTCAAGTATCTTAGGTACATAATACTTCCAAGTTAGTAGCTTACGTAGGTAAATTGAGTCCTACGACTCATTACTTGGCCTCCAACTCTTTTCGACTTCCCATGACCCTATTTCCAACCTTCCCTCTCATAGGTTATCGCATTCTTCTTTACTTAGAGTTGTGTGATAGTGTATTAAATTATCCAACTTACTTCATAACTTCTAAGAAGCTTAAGCGACATTCCAAGCTCAAGAGTGTGGGTGTAACAACTTTGCATGATTGAATCCTCTGGAGTTTCATGGCTCAAAGGTTGATGAGTATCCTCAAGAGTTCATTGATGAGGTCTACAAGATAATAAATATTATGAGGGTGACTTTGGAAGAAAAAGTGGAGTTGGCGACTTACCAACTCAAAGGTTTTTCTCAAATATGGTACACTCAATGGAAGTTGGAGAGGGTGGATGAAGGTCCTATCGAATAGGAAGCTTTCAAGCTTGCTTACCTTGATCACTTTTTCCCTCTTGAGTTAAGGGAGGCTAAAGTGTTGGAGTTCATAAATCTTAGATAAGGCAATATAGGGATAAGAGACTATGCCCTCAAGTTTACTACGCTATCCAAGTATGCTCCTTCAATGGTTGCCGATCCACGTGCCTGAATGAGTAAATTAATATCGGGGGTGTCTGACTTGGTTTCCAAGGAAAGTCTCACCACTATGCTTGTTAAGAAGATGGACATATCTCGGTTTATGACTTTTTCCAAAAAAATTGAAGGAGAAAAGCTTAAAGAAATAAGGATGAGAGATTCTAAGAGGGCCTAGTATGAAGGTGGGTTCTCCAATGCTAGGACAATTGGTAGCAGTGGACTCTCTCATCAAGGCCAAATCTCAAGGAATAAAGAGGTGTAAATGCTAGTAACCCTTCTTTTCCAAAGTGTGCAAAATGTGGAAAGCCTCATGGGGGAAGGTGCTTGATGGGAACGAATGCTTTCTATGGATGTGGAAAGGTGGACCATAAGCGATCCGAGTGCCCCCTTATTGCCAACAAAGGTAGAGAAGGTCTTCCTATAGGAGGACAAGTTCCATAAGGCGCCTAAGCTCAACCTAAGGGTTGCCAATGCAACAACTGATTCTATGCTCTTAATGCTAGGTAAGGGGTTGATAAGGCTCCCGCTGTTGTCATGGGTATGTTATGAGTCTTTAACTTCGATGTTTATGCATTGCTTGATCCGGGTGCCAACTTGTCTTTTGTTACTAGTTATATTGCTATGATATTTGATATGTGCCCCAAAGTGTTAATAGAGCATTTCTCGGTTTATACTCCCCTTGGTGGGTCGGTATTAGCCTAGAGAGCTTATAGAAATTATCCCGTATGGGTCTTGTACAAAGTTATTCCATATGACGTTGTTGAACTTGATATGACTGATTTCAACATTATTCTTGGTATGGATTGGTTACATGCCGCTTACACATCTATATGTTGTAGAACTCATGTGGTTAAGTTTTACTTCCCTAATGAGCCTATTCTTGAATGGAAGGGTAATGATTCAGTGGTTAAGAGTCGATTCATCTCATGTATTAAGGCCCAAAAAATGATTTCCAAAGGGTGCATTTATCATATTATGGGAGTTAGGGACATTGATTCCAAAACTCCTACTTTTGAGTCGGTCCCTATAGTTAATTAGTTCTCCAACGTGTTTCCCGATGATTTGCCCGGTATTCCTCCCAAAAGAGAGATTGACTTTGGCATAGATCTCTTTCCCGATATCTAACCTATCTCTATTCCTCCTTACCGTATGGCTCCGATGGAACTTAAGGAGTTGAAAGAACAATTGAAGGATTTATTGGATAAGGGTTTTATAAGACCAAGTATTTCACCATGGGGTGCTCCCGTGTTATTTGTTAGGAATAAAGATGGGTCACTCCGAATGTGTATAGACTACCGGTAATTAAATAAGGTCACCATAAAGAACAAATATCCAATCACAAGGATAAATGACTTATTTGATAAATTACAAGGAGAAAGCTATTTTTCTAAGATTAACCTCTGTTCCGGTTATCATCAATTGAGGGTAAGGGAGTGTGATATTGCCAAGACTACTTTTTAGATAAGGTATGGTCATTTTGAATTCGTTGTAATGTCGTTCGGGCTGAGAAATGCTCCCGCCATATTCATGGATTTGATGAATCACATTTTCAAGCCATATTTGGATATGTTTGTAGTGGTGTTTATTGATGTCATCTTGATTTACTCTCGAAATGAGAAAGATCATATGGGTCACTTGAGGATTGTGTTGTCATCATTGAGGGAAAAGAAATTATTCGCTAAATTTAGTAAGTGCGAATTTTGGCTAAGAGAGATTGCATTTCTTGGCCATGTAGTGTCTGGTGATGGGATTAAAGTAGATCCAAAGAAAATGGAGGCGGTTAAAAATTGGCGTAGACCATTATCTCCTTCGGACATTAAAAACTTTTTGGGCTTAGCCGGATACTACCGAAGGTTTCTGAAGGGTTATCATGTATTTCTTCACCTTTAACTAAGTTGACACAAAATAAGGCAAAATTCTAATGGTCGGAAGAATGTGAGAAAAGTTTCCAAATATTGAAATATCATCTTACGTCAACCCTTATTTTGACATTTCCCGAAGGTTCAGATGGGTTTGTTATTTATTGTGATTCTTTGCATGTTGGTTTGGATTACGTCTTGATGAAACATGGTAAGGTTATAGACTATGCCTCTACGCAACTTAAAGTACATGAAAGAAACTATCCAACCTATTATCTTTATGGGGTGCATGTTGATGTGTTTACCGACTACTGAAGCTTGCAATATGTGTTTAGTCAAAAGGACTTAAACCTTAGGCAAAGGAGATGGCTTGAACTCCTAAAATACTATGACATGAGCATATTCTACCATCCGGGTAAAGAAAATGTTATAGCCGATGCTCTTAGTCAGTTGTCTATGGGTAGTGTCGCACATGTTGAGGAAGGTAAAAGGGAATTGGTCAAAGAATTCCACAGATTGGCATGTTTAGGTGTGCGTTTGGTTGATTCCAATGATGCAGGCTTTCTTATACATAATGGTTCAGAATCGTCTCTTGCGGCAGACATCAAGGACAAACAAGACAATGATCCAATTTTGGTCGAATTGAAGAAGTCGGTTGCCAAAAAGTCCGTTGAGGCTTTCTCCCTAGCAGAAGATGGGGTACTACATTACCAAGGTCGGTTGTGTGTTCCAAATATTAATGTAATAAAAGATTTGATATTGAATGAGGCCTATGGTTCTTGGTACTCAATTCATCCGGGATCCACCAAGATGTATCGTGACTTGAGGGAAGTGTATTGGTGGAATGACATGAAGAAGGACATAGCGGAGTTCATGGCTAAGTGTCCTAATTGCCAACAAGTGAAGGTGAACATCAAAGGCCGGGAGGTCAAGCTCAAGAAATCGAAATTCCTACATGCAAATGGGAAAATATGAATATGGACTTTATAACGGGTTTGCCTCATACTAGAAGACAACATGATTCTATTTGGGTCATTGTGGACAAAATGACCAAATCAGCGCATTTTCTATCGGTCAAAACCTCTTATGGTGCCGAAGATTATGCTAAGTTGTACGTTCGTGAACTTGTGAAACTTAAGGGTGTTCCTTTGTCGATTATATCGGACAGAGGTTCTCAATTTAGTTCACATTTTTAGAAGTTATTTCAAAAAGTTTTTGGTACTAAAGTCAAGCTAAGTACCACTTTTTATCCTCAAACCGATGGGCAAGCCGAGAGAACAATTCAAACCTTGGAGGATATGTTAAGGGCATGTGTGATTGACCTTAGAGGAAGTTGGGATGACCATTTTCCATTGATTGAGTTTGCTTACAATAATAGTTATCACTCTAGCATCCAAATGGCTCCTTTTGAAGCCTTGTACGGGAGAAGATGTAGGTCTCCAGTGGGGTGGTTTGAAGTTGGTGAGATAGCGTTGATTGGTCCAGATTTGGTAATTGATGCAATGGAGAAAGTAAGGCTCATAAGATAAAGATTAAAAATGGCTCAAAGTTGTCAAAAGTCCCATTCGGACACTAGGAGGAGAGAGCTTAAATTTTATGTGGATGATATAGTGTATTTCAAGATTTCACCTATAAAAGGGGTAATGAAGTTTGGTAAGCAAGGGAAGTTGAGCCCTAGATATATAGGAACGTATAGGATATTGAAGCAAATTGGCAAGGTAGCATATGAGTTAGACTTGCCACTTGAGTTGGCTTTGGTTCATCCAGTATTTCATGTGTCGATGTTGAAGAAGTTTGTGGTTGATCCAAATTCTATTGTACCAAGGGAGAACGTGAGTATTGAAGAGAATTTGACTTATGAGGAGGTCCCAATTGAGATTTTAGACCGACAAGTGAAGAGGTTGAGAAATAAAGATGTTGCATCTATCAAAGTGCTGTGGAGGAATCAATAAGTAGAGAGTTCTACGCGAGAAGCGGAATCAGACATGATGAAGTGATATCCTTATCTCTTTCCTTCACTCAATCCTAAAGGTACTAAGTTGTTCATGGTCAAATCGATTAAACTTCTATGCTTCAATTCCATATGTCATTCATATGCATGCATGATTCATGAAAATGATTTCTCTCAAGGACTATGTTTTACTTTAAGTGTGAAGTTTACACGTTCTATGCATTCTTCAAAGTATCCTCATGTACATGTCGAGTTTCTAAATACTTTTTCCATAGATTTTCTATAGTAGTTGAATCTCATTCGAGGAATAATGTTCTCAAGGGGGGATATTGTAACATCTCTCAAAAATAATTCTCACAAAATACCTTAAGAATGCCTTGTGAATAGGCCGCTCATTGATTGCATTATCCTTAATCTTTTTGAAAAATTCGAGTTCAGAATATCAATCAGGGGGTCAAAACTTGTGGGAATATAGTTTTGGTGGATTTTTAGGACTCGTATATCGAAAGATAGATTTTTGAAGAATTAACAAAATAGTAGGGTCCGCGATAGGTCCCCGTCGCGGACCTAGGAGGGTTTTCTGGCCCAATTGAGTTTTTTAAAAGGGCGCTTTAGATCTTTCCCAAATTATTAGTTAATGAACCTAGATGTTTTTAGGACCTAATTCAACTCTATAAATTAACCTAAACCTCTAATTCTAGTCATTCTTCTACAATTCATCTATCAAATATTTCTCTCTCTACAAAAAGGCTCTCAAGGGTTTCCATTGAAGACTTCAAGTAAATTCACTCAAACTCTCCATCAAAATTCTCAAGTTCTTCCAAATTAATTGGTGTCTTCACTCAAGGTATGTGGGTATTGATTCATGGATCCTTTCATCCATGAAGCCCAATCAATTTCTCAAGGTTTTCTGTCAAATTAAAATATGATATTTTATGGGTTTTGTGATCTATATTCCAATTGCATGAATTTTGATTTAAAGTATGATCATAAGTCTATTTTGATATAAATTGATGGTTATTGAATTAAATTGAAGAGTTTTTCTATAAATTCTCCTATTTTGATTTCTAGGGTGTATGATATAAATTATGATTATTTTCAATTATACTTCTAAATGATATTATCTATATGAATTATGTATGGGCTGATATAAAGTTTATGATCATGCATGTTTTCAAGTTAATTTCATGATTCTCAAGTCAATTGATCATGCATTCATGTCTTACCCAAATTTAAAGTACAAGCTATGGTCATGAATTTTCAGAATATGAATTATGACTATGTATTTCCATTATGAACATGAATTATAAGTATGTTTTAAATTATGGTTATTTATACAAGTTATGAAGTAAGGAGATCTAAGGACTAACGATATGAATTATGCAAATATGATTGTAATGATGAAAGGACAATTCTCAAATTACAAGTATGTTATGAAAATAAGCTACTCTATGATTTCAAACCTATGATTCATGACTATGATATATGAAATTATGATTTTATATTATGTATGTATTCCGTGGGATTTGACTTAGCACCGAATGTGGACTTGAGGTGGGGGATCAAAATAAGGGGTCCTTATATAACGTCTCTTGTCTCATAACTATGTGCCACCGTAGGATTGCCTTTTGGCCTAACTAGTGGATCCACAACTAGCACATATTCATGATTAGGAGTCTACCTTGGAAAAGTAGCCTCCTTCTTCTCGATGTGGGGATCATCGAATTCCATGTTATAGCTCACATGGTCTTATTATTAGTTATGGTTCTTATCCCACATATGTATGGTATCTTAAGTATGTTATGATTTTGAATTTATTCTTTTAAAAGTTTTGGTCAATATGATTTTCTCATGACTTTACGTATTTCATCTTATCATGTGATTTACTTGACCTTTACATTCCATGATTTACGTTGTATGTCACTCCCTCATACTTAGTACATTCCAACGTACTAATGCATACTTTTTGCCTACATTATCTCATAATGTAGGGGTTGAGGTTGAAGATCCTAATTGTCCACGTAACTAGTTGGTGTTTTCTCTTTTTCTTCTTCTGTCATGTCTTAGTTGTAGGTTAAACATGATATGAGTTCCGGGGTAACTCCATTCTTAGCATCTCTTATTACGTCTGAATATCGGACTTTTATAATAATGGAACTATTTCCCTAGAAACTTTTATATGTTAAAAAGGTAACAAATGTACAGGCTCCAAGTCTTACAGACTATATGTTAACAAATGTTTCTGGTTCCATAAGCGATTTGGCTTTACTTTAGTACATGTCTAGGAGCCCCGAGATTATAATTGAGACAACCCATAATGGCATTTAGAGGACACTACTCGGGTCCTCAAACAAACGCTTAACTTTTTTATTCTGTCGAGTCTCTGATAATGATTTAAATTGCATATAGTTACTCACTACTCTACTCGTGTATATCGTAACACTTCTTTCCTTGAGTCCCGGGCCAGGATATGTTCTCGTGCATAGTTCACTGCATTATTCCCTGAGTCCCTCAATAGAGGGCCAGGATACGTGTATAGATATATGATGATGTGTCGTAATAAGATGGTGATGGCACTGGGGCCATGATGGTTTTACAGAGATGATTTTACAGAGATGATTCACCGGACCCCCGAAAGGGCCGGCTATATGATATGATTCGAACATGCATGTTTTTGTAATTCACAAAGTACAGGTACAGGTTTCTGAATTGATATCTTATCCCCTATTCTCTATCTCAGATATGCTTCCAGTTGTATTATATTATGTTTTGCATACTCAGTACATATATCGTACTAACCCCCTTTCTCGGGGGGCTGCATTCATGCCCGCAGGTACAGATGCAGGTTTTGAGAGTCCGACAGCTTAGGATTCCATGCAGCTTAGCTGGAAGAGGCTCCATTGTATCGAGGCCTAGTTTTTGATACTGTCCACTGATGTATAAAAATTGTTTTGTCCATTCAGGGGTACGGCGGGGGCCCTGTCCCGCCATATGTTGTCATTTATATGTTTAGAGGTCTGCAGACATGTATATGTGGGTTGTGTATGTCAGTTTGATTCAGCTGGGTCTACATGATATATGATATATGTTATTATGTTATGGCAGCCTTGTCGGCTTGCGTGCCTTGTCATGTTGTGATACAAACAAAAAGGGCTACAGTTTATGAAAATGTTATCGCCCAGTGGGGCTCTGTTACATGATATTGTCTTATTTACGATTCAATGTGACCTCAGCTAATAGATATATGTACGGGGGGTCCAGGTCGAACCCCAGTCGCGGCCTACGGGGTTGGGTCGTGACAGAAGTGGTATCAGAGCAGTTCGTCCTTGGATTGTCTGTAGACCGTGTCTAATAGAGTCTTGGTTATCGATGTGTTACGCGCCACATCTATAAACAGGAAGCTATAGGACATTTAGGATGTTACTTTTCTTCTACATCTAAGATCGTGCTTTAGATCTGAGTCATAGGAAAATTCCTTATACTAACATTGGATCTTAATAGAAGGACGACACCAACAGAAGGAAGTAATTGACGACATGGAAAGTTATGAAGCATGCAGGTAAGTAAAGTAAAGCCACGGAAGATATCCGTCGGGTAAGGTATTGAAATATAAAGTTGAAACCTGAAAGGAAAGCAAACAGAAAGATCAACAGATGCAATTTGAAGTTTGACATATGAGGTAAGTCCAGTATTTTTATATTATTATTGACGTTGAAAGCCCTGTGCGGCTGTGACATGAATATATATATGTGTTGGCCCTATGAGGCATTATTGGATGTCCCGCGAATGAGTTTCACTCTTTTGAAAAAAAATACCAAGCCCTCAACTCCTAATTGTAAATTAGATGAGTTGTTCATAACTCGAGGATAAACTCAGAAGGAGACCAGGTAGGTCAAGTACTAAAAAAAAGTACTGTGATGTTTAAGAGGTTCTGATTTCTTCCAACAATGGTTGGAAAATGATGTACGATAATAGTTTATAATTTGCCACCGACTAATTGGGGAAAGAACTTCTAATAGAAGCACCTCAAAGAGATGTCAGGAACCAAATATATATACGAGTTAAAAGGGGGATATGTAAGTATGAACTGAACAGTGTAATACGAGTATGCAGGGATAAATTGGAACCACTAGTAAGACACACTTAGTACGCGTTGCCTAAGTTAAAGGTCTGCATTGAGAACGGAGTAAGAGCATGGGGCTTAAGATACAAAGAAATGATGCGTGTACACAACGTCGCCCCAAAAATAGTGGAATCCTTAAGGGACGAGGATGGAAAACTTAAAGAACAAATGACGTAACTTCTATTCGCCCCAAGAAGAAAAGGATATAGGTTGGGACAAAACCACTACTTCGAGAAAATCTGGAATAGTTATCGTCAGAATACTAGCACTACCTAATTGGGATTGGAACAACTACAGGTGGTAAGTAATTCTTGGAAAAAGAAAAAGTAGAAGGTGGCCTTGGATGAGTTGTTCCCTGGGTCACATTGTTCAAGTACTAATTAGTAGATAAGACATCACGTTAGATATGGAAAGGTTCTCGTCGCTTCATAATTTAATCAAGGCTCCGTACGCGGATAGTCAGATTATAAACATGCAGATAAACGAAGACATGATGCGGTACCAAATAGATTGGTGAAAGGAATTGGACAAAAATTTAGACTGGACATAGAGACGTAGAACAAAGTACAAATAGAGGAAAGTGCGGGTACCCCCTAAAGGGGGGAAGTTAATGAGAAAATGGCAAAGGTAGGAGGAGGCAATTGATATAGTAATAAATGTAAGATAAACGTCTAAAATTCGATAAGATATCTTGCTAAACCAAGTTGGAAAGGTCCGGAAGTTACCAATAACTGGATGGAAGCCGGAATGCTACATAAGGTAGCATTAAGAAGTTTGTGACGAGACCCTGAACAACATAACACTAGAAGGCGGCTGCGTATAAAAATAGAAGAATGTACCAATGAAAGGATATGGAATAATTCAAGAGACACTACAAAGGATAACGACAGTATGCTAGACCAAAAGCCAAAATGTTGGTTATAGAGTTAGTCGCAAATGATGTTGCGATAGATAAATAACCAAAGAAAAAGGAATAGAAAGCCTCTTGTGGTAGAAAATAAGGAGAACACAAAGTGAATAAAGGATCGTGGAGCTAAAGGTCTACGCCGATACTAGATGCAAGATAACAGACGAAAGGACAGGGCAAAACATAAAGACTCGCGAGACAACGCTGAGGTAAATCTGGAGCTAAGTTGAGTGCCCGCACCTCATGGAAAAGGTTATAATGAAACGCGACATGAAGACTTCCCATGGAGGTCACCCATCCCGATATTACTCTCGCCCCAACACGCTTAACTTTAATATTTTAATGGAACTTAATGCGTTAGTGCTGGTGTGATCGCGCCAGGTGGAAGAATCTGAACTAGTGACGGAGAAACGATATGAGATTATGTACCCAAAGTATTATAAGATACGTTGAGGAAATTGTAACAAGGGCTTAAACAAAACAAAAAGGATTAGCTAATTGCTAATTGACGACGCACTCGAATGCCACAACTCATCAACATAGAGCTAGTTAATGAGAGGGAAACCGCAGAATGGCTATATGGGCCAGTGGGCGAGGGAATTTTGACACCACTTGGTAGCCAACTCTGAGGGCGAAAAAGCAGGATCCAAAAGATTGAACGCCAGTTAAAGTTCTGAAAGGAGTCGAGAAGGACTATACGAGGCTAACAGTTCCCAGATTATCAACGTCATTATGAACCTATTTTGTACTCTGTAAGAGTAGGGTGCTATATGGGTTATTGTGAGTAGGCTAACGAATCAGCTTATTTGCTTCCAAGCAAGACCACCTATGCCGCTAGAACTAGGTGAAGTTATATGACAAGGAAGTAGTAAGGTTCCGTGAGGTTTCCTCATCTAATATCCCATATAAAGGGACTTCAATTATAATTAACGCCTTGAGATCAGTCCAAGAAGAGATCAGGAGCACAGACAGGTCTTAGTACCACATTCCTTCCTCGAGCTACTAAACAGACTGAGCACACTATTAGACGCTAGAAGATATGTCACAAGCCGGGAGACTAACTTCGAAGGTAGCCGGAATGATTATCCCTCACTTATAATATACAGATAATCAACATAGACATACAGAGTTCAAGTTGATGATTGGATGTTCATCATAGGGTCACCTAGAAAAGGAAATTGACCCAAAATATGTTAGACGGTATCAAGTTACTCATAAGGTGGGCAACGTGGCTGGTAAGTTCAGCTTACCACCTCATTTGGAAACTATACGCCCAGTCCATCAGATAAGAATGCTTCACAAAGATACTGATGAGACACCTAGGGTATATGCCATAGGTGAGGTCCAGGAGATGGAATCTGGTGAGGAAAAACCTACCGCCATCCTAAATCGGCGAACTGAATGATTGTAGAATAAAGACGTACCTTCCGTCATGTTACGGTGAAAAAACCAAAACCAGAAAGAGGATGATCGGGGAACTGAAGAGAATATGAAATACAAGTATTCGCACCTGTAACCGCTGTCTACAGGTAACTCCAACTCTTGAGCACTCGTATGTTAAAAATATAGATGGGAATGTATGTGATAGCATAAAGGAAAGGAACCCCTCTATAATTTATATAAAGTCTTAAAGGAAGTTGCATTTAACATTCGGGGATGAATGTTCTAAAGGGGGGAAGGATGTTACACCCCACATCTTTGAACTCGGAAGGTCCCTTAAGTTACTTAGAAGCTAGTATGTGAGCCACTTAAGTTACGACACTATCAAACGGCTCTAAGGAAGGGAGAATGTGATACCCCATACTAGAGAAGGTTGGAGATGAAATCATAAGAGTCCGGAAGAAATTGGAGGCCAAGTAATGGGTCATAGGACTCGATTTATCTACGTAAGCTACTAACTTAGAAGTCTTACACACTTAAGCTATTGGAGTACGTATCAAGCTTGGGTAGCATGGGTTACATAGGCTCTTAAAATAAGACGAGATTACGAACCTACGAGAGGGAGCAAAAACTAGTTTCCGAACTTACGAAAGTGAAGCAAGCAGGTGACAAGCCAGCAGGTGACAAGCAGGCAGGTGACTCACCTACTTTGGGTGGACCCCACGCTGCCACGTGGCAGTTTTGTGTTGGAAGCTTGGATGAGGTGTCACCCTAGGAGGATGCCACGTGTCACCCTAGGGGGATGCCACGTGTCACCTCCTAAGGAGGTATATATATACATGTTGGCTGACTCTTTAACTCATTTTCCATCCAAAAACATCAGCCAAATGAGAGGAAAAACGTGAAGAACCAAAAGGAACAAGGCAGCAACGTTTTTGAAGAATTAAAGGTGAGTTCTTCAATTTTTCCTCCGTAAATTAATTAGCTATGGTGTTCCTCAAGCATGTGGAGATGTATATATGTATATATATGTATATGATGATGACTAAGGCATCGTTTCTTTAACCTTACGCCTAGAAACTTGAAAGAAAGTTGAAGGAAAAAAATGCTAAGAACTAATTAACCAACCCATTTTTGGAAGGGACTATTGTTGGTAATATTGGTATAACTTCTTGTGTAAAGATTCGTTTAGAATGATTTAATATGTTTTGGAAAGGTATTTCATGGATATATAACTTTCATGTAGACTCAAAAATCCATATTTACTTGTAGCATCTCGAAAAAGGGTGATGAAGTGTAGAGGAGGTACTGCCCAGATTTGGTTTTGGAAATCCTACACGGACAGCTGTGAGTATTTTGGTCATATCCTTTTGTACAAAATTGATGTAGGCATTATTCAAAATTATTTGCGACCCTAAGACACATGTATATAACTTTCATGAAGGATGTAAATCCTGTTTCCCTCCATTACCCCTTCGAAACGAAGCGACAATGTAAAACAGTAAGCTGTCCAGATTTCACATTTTGGATAGTTTTGGCGAGTTTGACAAGTTTAACGTAAGGTAAGGACTTTACTTTTAAATTGGAGTTTATGGTATTGGTATATGGTGTATTACACCACTTTTATGCTGATGGAAGTTTAAGAATGTCGTAGAAATGCTCGACGTTCGAAATAAACTAAATTGGAGTCGCTAGAAGTGAATTGTCATCGAAATAAAGTGTCGTTCTTGTGACTTGCTGCTGCAGGGGTGTGGATTGTTGTAGCAGGGCCTGAATATGTCCTAATTTGGGTTAGGGTGCTGCTGGTCGAAGCCACATGACCCCTCATTACGTATAACTAAAGGCGTCACAAAATAAAGGCTAGACGCCCTATTTTGATATCGTATTTTTGAATAAGTTGTTTGGAGTTTATGTTGTATATTGTTGGTATGAATTGCTGTAGGTTGTTGTTCTTGGTTGGCTGTAGGTCTTAGGGACCTAATTGGAAATTTGGATAGGGCACATTACAGGGGAGGTGCTTCCCAATTTTCGTCGACGCCTTAGCGAATAACAGAACTAGTCAGGGAAACGACTAAGGAAATAGATTCCATTAATACTAAGATGTAACCTAGGGTGCTGGAAAGTAAAAGGCGTTGATATTCATACTACTTTCATGTTGAATAGGTTCAAAGGACGGCGAGGCAAGCAGGATAAGGAATAATTCAGGCAAGGTATGTAAAGCTTTCTCTTGGCATGTTTTGGTATAAGTTCGTACAGCTATCTTTCCTTCCTTTTGGCAAGTTTTAGCCTTAAGTGAATTGTGTGTGGAATGTGGGGATAATTCCATTCACAAAACTCCAAGTATGCCTCATAACCCCTATCCACTACTTAGTATTGGAATTTCTGCAAGGATTGAGTATTGCCTAGTAAGGCTTCTACGTGTTAAACACTAGTGTGTGGAAAGTTATCTCTCATTTCCATTGATACGTATTTAGTACAGAAGTGAGATTATGATGCCATAATGATTCACCGAGCCCCATGATGGGCCGGTTATGAAATATGTGTATGCAGATCCCATAAAGGAAAGTACAGACTATATATAGTTTATTATTTTTCTTCTTCTGGCATGTCTTAGTTGTAGGTTAAACATGATATGAGTTCCGGGGTAACTCCATTCTTAGCATCTCTTATTACGTCTGAATATCGGACTTTTATAATAATGGAACTATTTCCCTAGAAACTTTTATATGTTAAAAAGGTAACAAATGTACAGGCTCCAAGTCTTACAGACTATATGTTAACAAATGTTTCTGGTTCCATAAGCAATTTGGCTTTACTTTAGTACATGTCTAGGAGCCCCGAGATTATAATTGAGACAGCCCATAATGGTATTTAGAGGACACTCGAGATGACTACGCCGTTACTCAGGTCCTCAAACAAAAGCTTAACTTTTTTATTCTGTCGAGTCTCTGATAATGATTTAAATTGCATATAGTTACTCACTACTCTACTCGTGTATATCGTAACACTTCTTTCCTTGAGTCCCGGGCCAGGATATGTTCTCGTGCATAGTTCACTGCATTATTCCCTGAGTCCCTCAATAGAGGGCCAGGATACGTGTATAGATATATGATGATGTGTTGTAATAAGATGGTGATGGCACTGGGGCCATGATGGTTTTACAGAGATGATTTTACAGAGATGATTCACTGGACCCCCGAAAGGGCCGGCTATATGATATGATTCGAACATGCATGTTTTTGTAATTCACAAAGTACAGGTACAGGTTTCTAAATTGATATCTTATCCCCTATTCTCTATCTCAGATATGCTTCCAGTTGTATTATATTATGTTTTGCATACTCAGTACATATATCGTACTAACCCCCTTTCTCGGGGGGCTGCGTTCATGCCCGCAGGTACAGATGCAGGTTTTGAGAGTCCGACAGCTTAGGATTCCATGCAGCTTAGCTGGAAGAGGCTCCATTGTATCGAGGCCTAGTTTTTGATACTGTCCACTGATGTATAAAAATTGTTTTGTCCATTCAGGGGTACGGCGGGGGCCCTGTCCTACCATATGTTGTCATTTATATGTTTAGAGGTCTGCAAACATGTATATGTGGGTTGTGTATATCAGTTTGATTCAGCTGGGTCTACATGATATATGATATATGTTATTATGTTATGATAGCCTTGTCGGCTTGCGTGCCTTGTCATGTTGTGATACAAACAAAAAGGGCTACAATTTATGAAAATGTTATCGCCCAGTGGGGCTCTGTTACATGATATTGTCTTATTTACGATTCAATGTGACCTCAGCTAATAGATATATGTACGGGGGGTCCAGGTCGGACCCCAGTCGCGGCCTACGGGGTTGGGTCGTGACACATGAGGTAGGGGAGCCCAGGCTCATTTCTATGCAGCTCCACCTATAGCAGAGGTTGTGTCTTCGAACGATGTGATCACAGGTATGGTTCTATTATGTCATCAACCTCCATCCACTTTATTTGATCCAGGCTCCACCGATTCTTATATATTTGTATATTGTGCCCCTCGACTTTGTATGTGGTGACTATTCAGGGGTGAGACATTAGGTCTAATCTCATTTTACTTGATATGGTGGATTTTGACCTGATGCAGGAGATGGACTGGTTATCCCCTCACCATGCAATCTTAGATTTCTATACCAAGATTGTTACCTTATCCATACTTGGTATTCCATCGGTGGTGTGGTAGGGCTTTTATAGTCACATGCCGATTGTGGTGATCTCTTTTCTTCGGGCTCAAATTAGTGGCTAGCGGGTATTTGGCATATTTATCTTATGTTTGAGATGATAGTAGGGAGGGACCTACAATTGATTCAGTGCTTATATTCTAAAAGTTTGCAAATGTGTTTTATGCCGACCTGCTTGGACTTTCCTTGGATCATGATATTTACTTCGCCATTGATCTAGAGCCAGGTAATCATCATTTATCCCTCCCTCCGTACAACATGTCACCCTATAGAGCTCAGTGTTCAACTTCAAGACCTCTTGGGTAAGGGATTCATTCGGCCTATCTTATCGCATTGGGGTGATCCAGTTTTGTTTAACAAGAAGAACAACGGCACTATATGGATGTTTATTGACTAGAGGTAATTAAATAAGGTGACGGCGAAGAACCGTTACCCCCATGCCTAGGAATAATGACCTATTAGAATAGCTTCAGGGTGTCGTGGTATTTTCTAAGATTGATTTGAGATCCGTCTACTACTAGTTGAGTATTAAGGTAGCAGACTTTCCTAAGACCTCATTTAGAACTCATTCTGGCCACTATGAGTTCCTAGTGATGTCTTTTGGGTTGACTAATGCCCTTACCGCATTTATGTACTTGATGACTCGGGTATTCGGGCCATACTTGGACTCTTTTGTCATAGTCTTCATTGATGATATTTTGGTATACTTGTAGAGCCAAGATGAGCATGATCAGTATTTAAGGTTGGTGCTCCAGACTTTGAGAGATCAGTTGCTTTATGCAAAGTTCTCAAAGTGAAAAAAAAATCTCGAGTCTAGTATTCTTGGGCCGCGTGGTATCAAAGGATGACATTATGGTAGATTTGATAAAGATTAAGTCTATTCTTGATTAGGTCAGGCCCATCTATGTGACTAGAATTTGTAGCTTTATCGGATTGGCATGGTACTACAAGTGCTTTGTTGAGGGATTTGCTACCATTATAGCACCTCTGATTTGGTTGAATCGCCAGAACATCCCATTTGTATGGTCAAGGAGTGTGAGAGGAGCATTTTAAAGCTCAAGGAGTCGCTTACCACCGCTCTCATATTGACTTTTTTAGTTAAAATTAGGGCTTCATAGTTTGTTGTGATGCATTCGGTGTTTGTTTGGGTTGTGTATTGATGTAGCAGGGCCAGGTTATTGCTTGTGTAGAGCCATCTTAAGTTCTATGATCATAACTACCCCACTCATGACTTAGAGTGGACGGCGATAGTTTTCTCACTTAAGATTTAGAGGCACTACTTCTACTTAGTTTGATGTGAGATCTACACCAATCGTATGATCCTTCAGTATATTATGAGTCATAGGAATCTTAATTTGAGGCAGCGCCATTGGATTGAGATCCTAAAGGACTATGTCCTTGCTATTCTCTACTGTGGAGGGGTCGTTGGCTTTGGACATCCATTCCTTAGCTAACAGGATGATTCGGCTTGATATTTCTGATTCCTGGTGTGTTCTAGCTTATGTGGGAGCTAATTCCTCTCTATTTGATCGGATCTGCATCCATCAGTGTGAGGATAAGGATTTAGTTGTACTTCGAGATCGGGATTTGGGAGATGACGCCAGTCTGGCTACTTTAAATCTAGATAGGGTTTTGATATTTGGTGGTCCTCTTTGTGTTTTGAGAGTTGGGGGTATGATCAAGTTGATCCTTAGAAAAGCCCATGATTCTCGATATTCTATCCCTCCGGGCACCGCTAAGATGTATCGTGACTTGAGGTAGCATTACTAGTGGAGCGGCATTAGGAGAGATATTTTCTACTATGTGTAACGGTGCTTGAGTTGTTAGCAGGTTAAGGCTGAGCTTTTGAGGTCTTGTGGCGAGCTTCAGAGGTTACTCATTCGCGAGTAGAAGTAGGAGCGTATCATAATAGACTTTATTATGGGGTTGCCTCATACTTCCTGTAGTCTTAAGAGTATTTGGGTCATCGTGAATCGATTGACTAATTCAACACACTTCCTCTCTTTTCATACTTCTTACAGTGCTAAGAGGTTAGCCCATATCTATATTTGGGAGATAGTTCATCTACATGGTGTGTCTATTTCCATCATTTCATACTGGGTCCCATTGTTCACATCCATCTTTTAGAGAACTTTTCCGGGAGGAGTTTGGTACCCGCATCGAACTTAGCAGAGATTTTCACCCGCAGATTGATGGCTAGTTGGAGTGCATTATTTAGGTTCTTTAGGATATATTGTGGGACTATGTTATGGATTTTAGCGGTCAGTCGCACCTATTTTTACCTTTAGTAGAGTTTGCATGCAACAACAACTATCACTCTAGTACTCAGATGGCCCTGTTTAATGCCTTATATGATAGGCGTTGTTTCTCTCTAGTCAGTTAGTTTGAGTCTATGGATCCCAGGCTACATAATATAGACTTGATGAAGGAGGCATTAGATCATGTGAGGGTGATTCTGGATTGGCTTAGGATAGCTCAGAGTAGACACCAGAGTTATGCGAATCGTAGGCATCGACCGTTGAGGTTTACCGTTAGTGACAGATTATTCCTCTATGTATTTCCCATGAAGGGCGTGATGATATTTGGGATGCAGGGGCAAGCTTATCCACGGGTATATTTTCCCCTTTAAGATTTTGAGGATAGTTGGCGATATTGCATAGGATTTAGCTTTCCCTCTAGTGATTATAGCTATTCCTCTAGATTTTCATGTTTTAATGCGACACTGGTATATTCTAGATAAGTCCCATGTGCTCCAGTATGATGCGGTTAAGTTGGATGATTGTATGAGCTATATTGGGGACCCAGTTGCTATTTTGGCTAGAGATGTCAGGCAGTTGTGATCTAGATCCATTCATATGGTTAAGCTCTGTTGGAGACATCATTCAGTCGAAGAGGCTACCTGGGAGACCGAGCAGGAGATGCTAGCACAATTCCCCAGCTTATTTGAGCCTTCAGGTACTTCTTGACTCTTACCTTCATATACGAAAGTTATTTTAGTACTGGATGTTGTAACGACCCTCCTGATCATTTTTTAATAAAACCATTCATTTCATTATTTAGAGCATTCTTGTAGTGACCCCAATTTATGACATGCTAGCACTGATTGTTCGATCGCCTAGTCATTCATTTGGGTTTTAGGCCCATTTCCCTGTTTTGAAGCTTTGATAACTTAAAAAGTTGACTTCGGTCATAACTTCAGGTAAATGAAATTAGATAGGAATTCTAACGGTTCCATCAACTCCAAAATAGCCAAATTAGGCTAGTAGCATGGTTGGCACGATATATCGAGGCAATCGGTATGACTCTGAGGTCATCTAGCTTTTTTGCCCTTGGATTTGGCCTATGATTTACTTTGGTCAATATTCTTGGAAAACGCACTCAGATGAAAATTTCATTAGCGTGGTTAGTTCTAAAATGTTGAGTTTGGCCTAGAACAACCCTTCGTTATCTTCCCGAGACTTTCAATCTAACCACAAGGACTATTATGGGATTTGACTCAAAATGGCACTTGGGTGTAGGACCCACTTTTCGTTAAAATAATCTCATATGGGAATTTTGAATACACCATTGAGTCCTAAATATCGAATTTATATAGGTAGCATATCATATTTGTGCGCATACAATTCCAAATGAATTTTGAGCACCCCGTCTAAGAATTGAACATGTCAAAGTCCATTTTTCACAAGGTGAGTCTGGTGACATCGCTAAAGCAGCCAAGGGGTCTGTAAGATCCCAAAATTTAGAAATTCGAAAATGAAGATCAAAAGAGGAGATTACTGAAAATCTAAAATTTTGGCACCAGGTGATGACTAAGAAGGCCATCACGGGCCATGGTGGACACCATGCATCATGGTGAGCCACTATGGTGGTGACCATCAAGTTTGCTCCTGTAGAGTGAGATCCACGATAGGGCACCACGAACTGAGGTGTGCACCACGATCCCTGAAGCCCTCTGTGGTGACCCCTCTTTTGAGACCTCAGAACATGATCGCAAAGCAAGGACCACGATAGTCCACCATGGAACATGTGACCCTTCGCGGACCGAGGTGATCTCCATGGTGGTCACTCCTATAGGTCACCCTATAGGTATCGCACCATGCCCATGGTCCATGGACTGTGGTGTACTTCACAGACTGTGACGTGTACGGTGGAGAAAGTTTTGAAACCTTTCCGTACAACTCCCAAAATCTAAGTCCAAATCAATTATCACAGACACCACCACGGGCCATAGTGAGCACCAAGGACCGTGATGGGTCTTCTATGGGGAGTCCCAATTAAAGTTTAATGAGGGGTAATTTGGTCTTTTCCCTACTCTTTTATTAATGTATGTGGATGATTTTTGAACTACATTCATTATGAAAATATCCTAAAATACTCCTAAGCATATTCTTTTCCATCATTAATTCCCAGTCAACTTTAAGACTTCTCTCTCAAGGTTCCTTTAAGGGTTCATTTTGGGTTTCTTCAAGAATAAGTCTCCTTTCTCAATTCTAAGGTCAAATTCAATCAATGTATGTAGGGATTGATCCATGGGTCCCTTTCACCCGAAGTCCCAAAGTTTCTACTCAAATCTCATGAATTTCATTTGGGTTTGTAACCCTAATTTGATGAATTGAATTGGTCTGTTTCAATTATATTTTCAATCATTATAGATGATCATTATAAGCATATTTCTACATGAATTACATGATTGTAAGTTGAATTATGAATGCCCATGCATAAAGTTATTTTAAATGATGATATTATGGAGTATGATTATGAAGTTCAATGATTTCAAGTTATTTTCATGATTTTCACTCCAATTCACTATGTTTATGAGTTTTACTCAAAATTAAAGTATGCATTATGATCATCAAGTATAATTGCATTCAAGTTATGAATTTCTTGCAAGTATGAAGAAAGGTGATTTAGGGTCCTATATGGTGACCTAGGACCTAATTATATGAATTGTGTAAGTATGATTTGTAATGATGAAAGGGCAATACTCACATTGCAATTATGTTATGAAATGAGCTATTCTATGAAATATGAAGTTTATGAACAAGTTATGATATATGCTAAGTATGTATACTATGTTATTTATTTCATGGGATTTGACTCAGCATCGAGTGGACTTGAGGTGGAGGCCCTAACAAAAGCCTTAGTAGCAACCTTAAGTCTCTTAAACTACGTTCCATCATAGTTTTCCTTCATGGCTTAGCTAGTGGATCCACATATAGTGTATGATAGGACCCGTCTAGCGGGGTAGAGTCTACATTGGCAAGTAGATTCCCCTTTCTTCCATTGTATGGGAATATTGGGATTCCATGTTATAGCTCGCATGGTCTTATTGTCAGTTATGGTTCTATTCCACATATGTATGATCTCTTATGTACTTTCACGATTTCAACTACGCTTTTTCAAATACTTTGATCATTATGATTCTCTCATGATTTTACTTATCTCATCTTACCATGCATTTCTCTTGATCATTATATCTTATGATTTACATCGCATGTCATGTCCTCATACTTAGTACATTCAAAAGTACTAACGCATATTTGTTTCCTATATTGTCTCATAATGTAGGGGTTGAGGATCATGCTCCTATCATACGTGGCTAGTAGAGCCTATTCTGGTGAAGTTTTGGGTGGGTCCTTATCCATCGGGGATTGTTATGAGTAGATTGTTTCCAGTCAAAGACTTTATTATATTCCTTTTGTGTTGAGGCTGAGCTAGGGGCATGTATTATCCCCCACCATTTTCTTGTAGTAGAGGCACTTGTTGGATATATGTTTAGAGTCTATATTGTCAAACTCGCATACTCTTTCTATCTCATGATTTAGACTCCTTCTTATGTTATTTTCCCTATTTACTTTATCCTATGTATGCTCTATGATATGTCAGGAGGCTTGGTTGGAGACAATCAGGGTTTGGATCATCGTGTTACTACTAGGTCCTAGGTCAGGTCATGATAAACTTGGTATCAGAGCACAAAGTTTAATATGTCCTAGGGTTTCCAACATGCTGCATCAAGTAGAGTCTTATTCATAGTTGTGAAGCGTGTCACTACTATGGATAGGAGTCTATAAGGCATTTTAGAAAACTCTCACTTCTTTCATGGTCTATTTCGCGCTATAGAGTTTACCCTCAAACTTTCTTTCCCTAATCTGCCTTTGCAATTTTCAAAAAATGACTCCAAGAAGACCACATTTGCCAAGGGAGAACAATGCTAACGAAGCCTAAGCTCCACTGTCTCCTCAAGATAATGGACTCCTAACCGACCAAGTGACTAACAAGGAATTTTAGACCACTATTAATATGTTAGCCCAAGTGGTGGCTAACCAAGGGGTTTCGGCTCCTCCCAATGTTCTCATCCAGCTTCAAGGGTAAGAGATTTTGCAAGAATGAACCCTCTAGAGTTTTATGGCTTAAAATTTGAGAAGGATTCTCAAAAATTCATTGATGAGGTTTACAAGAAAGTTAGCATTATGTGGGTGTCGTCAAAAGAGAAAATAGATTTGGCGGCTTACCAACTCAAGGGTGTTGCTCAGGTTTGGTACACTCAATGGAAGTTGGAGAAAGAATACAAAGGTTCTATTGAATGGGAATCCTTCAAACTTGCTTTTCTTCATCGATTTTTCCCTCTTGAGCTAAGGAAAGCCTTAGAGTTTATCAATCTTCGACAAGTCAACATGGGGATAAGGGACTATGACCTCAAATTCACCAGGCTCTCCAAGTATGCTCCTTTATTGGTTGCCAATCCATATGCCTGAATGACTCAATTCATATCGGAGGTATCTGACTTGTTTTCTAAAGAATGTTGTAACTCTATGCTCATCAAGAAAATGGACACATCCCAGATTATGACTTTTGTCGAACAAATTGAGGGAGAGAAACTCAAAGAGATAAGAGTGAGAGATTCTAAGAGAGCTCGTTATGAAGGTGTGTTCTCAAATGATAAGTTCGGTGGTAGTAGTGGTCATTATCAATAAGGCTAAAGTTTGGGAAAAAAGTTTGTAAATGACAGGGTGCTATACCCTAAGGCTCAAGGAGGAGGTGTGAATATTACTAGCCCTTCATTTCCCAAGTGTGCAAAATGTGGGAAGAATCATGGAGGGAGATGTTTGATGGGAACGGTGCTTACTGCGGATATGGAAAAATGGGACATAGGCAATCTAAGTGCCCTCATGTTACCAACAAGGGTAGAGAAGGTCGTTCTCAAGGCCAAGTTGCTCAAGATGGCCAAGCTTCACAAGGTACCCAAGCCCAACCTAAGGGTGGTCAATGCAACAACCAATTTTATGCTCTTTATGTTATGGGTCTTTCACTATGATGTTTACACCTTTCTTGATCCGAGTGCAAATTTATCTTTTGTTACTCTTTATGTGGCCATGAGGTTTGATGTTATCCCCGAAATATTGATGGAACTTTTTTCCATTTATACTCCCGTAGGTGAATCGATTACGGCTAAAAGTGTCTATAGGAATTGTCCCCCATTGGTCTTGAACAAAGTTATCCCTTGTGATCTTGATGAACTTAACATGACCAATTTTTACATCATTCTTGGTATGGATTGGTTACATGCTTCTTATGCAACCATTGATTGTAGAACCCATAGAGTCAAGTTTCAGTTTCCTAATGAGTCTAGTCTTGAATGAAAGGGTAATGATTCAGTGATTAAGGGTAGATTCATTTGATGTCTTGAGGCCCAAAAAATGATTTCCAAGGGTTTCATCTACCATCTAGTTTGGGTTAGAGATACTAACTCCAAGACTCCTACTCTTGAGTCAGTTTCAATTGTTAATAAGTTTTCGAAAGTTTTTCCTAAAGAACTCCCAGGTATTCCTCTCAAAAGGGAAATAGATTTTTGGTATTGATCTCCTACCCTATATGCAACCTCTCTCTATTCCTCCTTACCATATGGCTCCGATGAAACTTAAGGAGTTGAAAGGGAAATTAAAGGATTTGTTGCATAAGGGTTTTATAAGATCAAGCATTTCACCTTAGGGTGCTCCCATGTTGTTTGTTAGGAAGAAAGATGGGTCACTCTAAATGTGTATAGATTATCGACAATTGAACAGAGTCATAATTAAGAATAAGTATCCCATCTCAAGGATCGATAACTATTTAGATCAACTTCAAGGGGCCAGTTACTTTTCAAAGATTGACCTCCGATCGGGTTATCATTAACTTCGAGTGAGGGAGTGTGACATTCCAAAGATGGCTTTTAGAACTCATTATGGTCATTTTGAATTTTTTGTTATGTCTTTTGGACAAACAAATGCCCTTGCGGCTTTTATGGATTTGATGAATAGGGAATTTAGGCAAGATTTGGATATGTCTGTGGCGTCTATATTGATTATATTTTGATTCACTTATGGAATGAGGAAGAGCATGTTAATCATTTGAGGATTGTGTTGCAAATTCTCAAAGACCAACAGTTGTATGCAAAGTTTAGTGAATGTGATTTTTGTCTAAGGTTGATTACTTTCCTTAATCACATTGTTTTCGGGGAAGGAATTATAGTTGATCCAAAGAAGACCAAGGCAGTTAAGAATTGGTCTAGACCGTTGATTCCTTTTGATATTTGGAGTTTCTTGGGTCTAGACAGTTATTATAGATGGTTTGTGGAAGGTTTTTCTTCCATTGCATCGCCCTTGACTACTTTGATAAAAAGCAGGTGAAGTTCAATGGTCTGAGGCATGTGAGAAGAGCTTCCAAGAGTTGAAGGATAGACTTATCTCCACTCTAGTGTTGACTTTACCAAAAGGATCCAATGGATTTGTTGTGTAACTGATGCTTCACGAGTTAGTCTTGGTTGTGTGCTGATACAACATAGTAAAGTGATAGCTTATGCTTTAAAGCAATTCAAGGTGCATGAAAAGAATTACCCAACTCATGACTTGGAATTGGTGACAGTAGTATTTTATTTGAAATTATGGAGACACCATCTCTATGGTGTTCATGTAGATGATTTCACCGATCACACGAGTTTGCAATATGTGTTCACTCAAAAAGACTTGAATCTTTGACAAAGGAGATGGCTTCAACTGTTGAAGCAATATGGCTTGAGTGTGCTATACCATCTGGGTAAGGCGAATATGGTTGTTGACGCTCTTAGTAGATTGTCCATAAATAGTGTTGCTTATATTTATGATGAAAAGAAAGAGCTAGTACGGATATGTATAGATTAGCCCATTTGAGTATTTAATTGGTTGATTCTAAGGATGGTGGTGTTATTGTAAAAATGGTTCTGAATCGTCTCTTGTGGCGGATGTGAAGGAAAATAAAGATAATGATCCCTCTTTGGTTGAATTGAAGAAAGTGGTTGCCAAAAAAGCCATTGAGGCTTTCTCCCAAAGGGGAGAAAGTGTTTCGAGCTATCAAGGCCGATTGTGTATGTCAAATATTGATGGCTTGAAAGATATGATATTGTCTGAAGCTCATAATTCACGATCCTCTATTCATCTAGGTTCTACCGAGATGTATCGATATTTGAGGAAGTGTATTCATGGATTGGCATGGACAGGTACATTGCAGAATTCGTGGCTAAGTGCCCAAATTGCCAATAATTCAAAGTTGAGCATCAAAAAACAGGAGGTTTGGTTCAAGACATTGATATTTCTACTTGGAAGTGGGAAACCTTGAATATGGACTTTGTTATAGGTTTGCCTCGTACTCGTAGGCAACATGATTCCATTTGGGTAATAGTTGACCGAATAACTAAGTCGTCATATTTTCTCCTAGTTAAGACCTAATATTCAGCCGAATACTGTTCTAGATTGTATATCCGAGAGTTGTTCAAGCTTCATGATGTACCCTTATCTATCATTTATGATCGAGTTACTCATTTTACATCTCAGTTTGGAGATCTTTCCAAAAGGGTCTTGGTACCCAAGTGAAACTTAGTTCAGCTTTTCATCCACAAACGTATAGTCAAGCTGAATGTACCATTCAGACATTAGAGGATATATTGAGAGAATGTGTGATTAATTTTAAAAGAAATTGGGATAACCATTTTCCGTTAATAGAGTTTGCTTATAATAACAGTTATCACTCTAGTAATGAAATGGATCCATTTGAATCTTTGTACAGTAGGCAGTGTAGATCCCCCTATATGTTGGTTTGAGGTAGGTGAAATTTCTTTGATAGGAGCCGAGTTGGACCGGCAAGTGAGAAAGTTAAGAAACATAAAAATAGCTTTAGTTAAAGTGTTATGGAGGAATCAAGAGGATTAGGGTGCTACATGGGAGGCTGAAGCGAATATGATATCCCAATATCCTCATCTCTTTCCCTCTGTTTCAAGTTGAGGTATTTAGCTCCTTCCCGATCCATCCAGCCCAAATTATGCATTTTAGTTGTTCTCATGGTTTCATATGCATTCATAGTCATGAAATGAGTTTTAAAGTTATGTTTTGAGTTAAGATTGATGATTTCATGTTTTATGCATTAACAAAATGTTTTGTATTCATGATAGGCTATTATGTTCCTTTCATTTTCCATACAAGCTAGCTTGAGTCCTATTCGAGGATGAATATTCTCAATGGGGCAGATATTATAAGATCTTAGAATTTGGAAAGTTAGAAAACAAATATCAAAATAGGAAATTACTGAAAATCTAAAATTTTGGCACCAGGTGATGACCACGAAGGCCATCACAGGCCGTTGTGTACACTACGTCTCGTGGTGTGCCAACGTGGTGGTGACCCTGAGGTTTTCTCTTACAGAGTGAGGTCCATGATGGGGCACCATAGACCGTGGTGAGCACCACGGGCTGTGAATCTATTATACCCCGTACCTTTGTGCTTCGGAACGTCTTCTTAAGCTTCTTGAAAGTTTTCCCATGACCCAGATTATCTATAACATGATTAAATAACTCTAAGGAAGGGAGGACGTGACGCCCCTTAAGAGTGAAGGTTGGAAATAGGTCTATAAGGATTTGAAATGAGTTGGAGGCCAAGTAATAAGTCGTAGGGCTCGACTTACTTGCGTAAGCTATCAACTTGGATGTTTTACGTGCTTAAGCTATTGGAGTACGTGTTGAGATTACGTAGCAAGGAATATATAGGCTCTTAAAGTAAGACGAGATTAAGAACCCACGAAAATAAAGCAAGCAGGTGACAAGTAGGTGACACACCTACTTGGGCTAAGTAGGTGACACACCTACATGGGCTAAGTAGGTGAGGGGACCCCATGCTGCCATGTGGCAGCGTATGATTGGTTGCATGTCATGAGGTGTCACCCTAGGGGGCTTCCACGTTTCCCCTTTGAAGGACACATATATATACATGTGTATTGCTGATCAACATCATTTTCAGCATCTTAGCCTTAGAAAAAGTTGAGAGAAAAGCTAGAGAGCAAGACTAAGGGAGCTACGGCTAGGGTTCTTCCAAGGTAAGTTCTCTGATTTCTTTCTGTGAATTAATTATGTAAGGTATCCTACGGTGATATGACGGTGTTTAACAACATAAAGTTTATTGTTAGGGCAAAGAGGAGGTTTTTGTTCTTGTTAACAGACCCGTTTTTGAATAATACTGTTGTTAGTAAAACGAGTATAACTCCTTATGTAAGACTTAGTTTCACGTGATTAAAGATGTTTTGGAAAGATATTTCATAGAGATATAACTTTAATTTATCCTCTAAAACCCATTTTTTACTTTATCTGATCTAAAAAGGGTGATCAAGTATGGGGGAGTTGCTGCCCAGATTTTATTTTGGGAATCCTACACGGATTGCTGTTTGTATTTTGGGCATATCTTTTGTACAAAATTAAAGTAGGGGTTATTTGAAATTGTATGAGATCTTAAGACACATTTCTATAACTTTCCTTGAGGCCACAAATCCTGTTTCCCTCAATTACCCCTTTGAAACTAAGCGACAATATAAGACAGTAGGCTGTCCAGAATTCACGTTTTGATAGTTTTGGCGAGTTTGATGAGTTTAACGTAAGGTAAGGTCTTTCCTTTTCATTTGGAGTTTATGATGTTGTTATTAAGTGTATTACCGTCATGTAGGTGGCTGTAAATATGAAAATTCCATAAATATGCTTGACGTTAGGAACAATTTAAATTAGAGTCGTTATAGTTAAATTGAAGTCGGGTAAGGTGTTGTGCTTGTGGTGCTGCGGCTGTAGGTGGTGTGGTGATGTGTTTCAAGGCCTAAAAGTGTTCTAAATTACATGTAGGTTCTGCTGGTTGCAGCCACACGACCCTCCGCTTCGTACGGTTAAAGGTTTTATGAAATAGCGACTAGAAACCCTATTTTGGATATCGTAATTTTGAGCGAGTCGTTTGGAGTTTGTATTGTGTATTGTTGATGTGAATTGCTTGTATATATGCTGCAGGGTGTTGTTGTTGGTTGGCTATAGTGATTAGGGACGTAATTGGAAATTCGGATAGGGCATGTTATAAAGGAGATGTTGCCCGAATTCCGTTAACTTCTTAAATAACTAATAGACTAGTCGAGACTAGTCGAGGAACGCGAATAAGGAATTAGTTCCTATGGATAGTTGGTGATAGAATTAAAAGCTGGAAAGTCAAAGATTATTAATACTAGTATTACCTTCATGTTAAATAGGTTAAGAGGACGACGAGACAAGCCGAGTTCAAAGCAATCAATAAGAGGTATGTGAAGCTATCCTTTCTTCTCTTTTGGTATGTATTAGATGTAAGTATTATGTATGTGAAATTGGGAGTTATTCCATTCGTAAAGCTCCGAGTACAGTTCATAATTCTTATCCACTTCATGATGGTGGAACTCCTGTAATAGTCAAACTATTTCCTTTTTAAGGCTTTTTTTATATGATAAAAGGTAATGTATTTAAAGCGTATTCTTTCTCTTCTTTTGGCATGTTTTCAAGTTAAGTAGTGAATGATATGAACTTGAGGGTAAATCTACTCATAAATGCCAAGCGTAATTCATGACCCTTATTTACTTCTTAATGAAAGCACTCTTACAGTAATTGAAATAAGACCTCTCAAGCCTTCCATACGTTAGGAAGTAAGGAGTACATAAAGTCTATCTTTCTTTTCTGTTGGCATATCTCAGTCCTAAGTGGATTGTGTATGTAATGTGGGAATAATTCCATTTATATAACCCTGAGTATGGTTCTTCAATCTTATTCACTTCTCGATATTAGAAATCCTGCGATAGTTGAGTTATGGACTTGTAAGTCTTCTACCTGACAAAAGGTAGTACACGTGAAACCTATCCCTTCCTTCTTTTAAAATAGTAGGATGTAAGTGAAGTGATATATGGTATGAGTTAGAGGTGATCCCATTTATAAGTTTTGGGTATAAGTCATGACTTGTACTCACTTCTTCAGGTTAGGATTCTTAAAGTGGTAAAACTCCTATTCCTCGACCCTTATATTAGCTAAGTAATGATTGGATGTGTAAACTCTTATACCTTATACCTAGATACTCTTTGACATATCTTATGATGATATTGGGGAGATGGTTGTTACGTTACCAGGTTTTGTATGCATGTATATGCATTATTATATGTATAAGGATCGGGTCATACGTTCCTCGTCACTAACGTGTTATATGTATAGGGATCGGGCCATATGTTCCTCGGCACTAATATGTTATATGTATAAGGATCAGGCCGTACGTTCCTCGGCACTAACGTATTATATATATGGATCGAGCCAAATGCTCCTCGGCACTAATATATTATATGTGTAGAGATCGAGCCCGACGTTTCTCAGCACTAACCTATCATATCTATATGGATCGAGCTATACATCCCACAGCTCTAATAATATGCATATGCCCACAATGATAAACTGATGCATTTGTAACATCGGGTCCCTAAGCAGGCCGGATAGGGTACGTGATAATGATATACATGACCTTACTTTGTAAGGTGCAGGTATAGTACCCTATTAAATGCTATACTTGATTTCCTGCATGCCTATGTCAGTTGTTATCTCAGTTACGTTATGCTTATATACTCAGTACATATGTCGTACTGACCCCCTTTTCTTCAGAGGGGCTGCATTTCATGCCCGCAGGTATAGACACAGGTTTTGGGAGTCCGCCATCTTAGGATACTACTCAGCCAGTTTTGAAGAAGCTCCATTGATTCGGAGCCGAGTTGTAGTACCAAACCTCTTATGTATATATTTGTTTATTCAAGGGTACGGTGGGGGCCCTGTCCCATCATATGTTACTATTAATGTTCTTAGAGGTCTGTAGACATATATGTGGGTTATACGTGTAAGTTCTGTTCAATTATGTCTACATGATGTATTGTAAATATTAAGATAATATGGTAGCCTTGTCGGCTTGCACGCCCTTTCATGATAAGATATAAATGAAAGAGGCTACAGGCATGAAAATATTATGACCTACTGGGGTTCTTATCTATAGTTCTTATATTGATCATTACATCTGCTAGATATGTATACGAGGGCCCAGGTCAGACTCCAGTCGTGGCCCATGGGGTTGGGTCATGATAGAATCCCTCTATGGTAACCCTTCCTCTGATACCTCAGAATATGATCCCAAGGAAAAGGACCAAGATAGGCCACTACGGGTCGTTTTCCCCTACACGGACTGTGGTGAGCTCCATATTGGTCAATCCTGCAGGTCACCCTACAGGGCTCACACCATGCCCATGGTCTACGGACTGTGGTGCATTTCACAGATCGTGAAGTGTTCCATGGAGAAAGTTCTGAAACATTTCCCTGCAACTCCCAAAATCCAAGTCCAATTCAATCATCACGGAAACCACCATGGGCCATGGCAAGCACCACAGACCGTGATGGGTCTTCCTTGGTGAATCTCAGTTACTGTTTAATAAGGGTAATCCAGTCTTTTCTCTACTCTCTTATTAATGTATGTGGATATTTTTGGGAATATATTCATAACTAAAATATCCTAAACACTCCTAAACCTATTCTTTTCTTTTATTAATTTCCAATCAACTTTAAGACTTCTCTCTCAAGGTTTCTTTAAGGGTTCATCTTTTTCATCAAGTTTGGCTAGTGTTTCTTCAATAACAAGTCTCTTTTATTAATTCTAAGTTTAAATTCAATCAATATATGTAGGGATTGATCCACAAATCCCTTTCAACCATGGAGTCCCAAGGTTTTCACTTAAAATCTCATAAATTTCATTTGGGTTTGTAAACCTAATTTGATGAATTGCATTAGGCTATTTCAATTATATTTTTAATCATTATAGATGATCATTATAAGTATATTTATACATGAATTACATGATTATAAGTTGAATTGTGAATTTCTTTGCATGAAGTTATTTTAAATGATGATATTATGGAGTTTGATTATGAAATTCAATGATTTTACGTTATTTTCATGATTTTCACTCCAATTCCCCATGTTTATGATTTTTACTCTAAATTCAAGTAAGGATTATTATCATGAAGTATAATTGCATTCAAGTTATGAATTTCATGCAAGTATGAAGAAATGTGACTTAGGGTCCTATGTGGTGACCTAGGGTCTAATTATATGAATTATGCAAGTATGATTTGTAATGATGAAAGGATAATACTCATATTGATATTATGTTATGAAATGAGCTATTCAATGAAATATGAAGTTTATGAACAAGTTATGATATATGTTAAGTATGTTGACTATGTTATTTATTCCATGAGATTGACTTAGCACCGAGTGGACTTGAGGTGAGGGCCCTACCAAAAGCCTTAGTTGCGGCCTCAAGCCTCTTAAACTACGTGCCATCATAGGTTGCTTTTATGTCTTATCTAGTGGATCCACATGTAGCGTATGTTATGACCCGCTTAGCGAAGTAGAGTCAATACTGGCAAGTAGATTCCCTTTTCTTCCATTGTATGGGGAGACATCGGAATTCTATGTTATATCTCACATGGTCTTATTGTTGGTTATGGTTTTATTATGATCTCTTATGTACTTTCATGATTTCAACTACGTATTTTCAAATACTTTGATCATTATGATTCTCTCATGATTTTACTTATCTTATCTAACCATGTGTTTCTGTTGATCATTGTATCTTATGATTTACATCGCATGTCATGTCCTCATACTTAGTACATTCAAAAGTAATAATGCATAGTTGTTACCTATATTGTCTCATAATATAAGGGTTGAGGATCACGTTTCTATCACACGTGGCTAGTAGAGCTTATTCTGGCAAAGATTTGGGTGGGTCCTCATCCATTGAGGAATAGTTATGAGTTGATTGTTTCCATTCAAATACTTTGTTATATTCCTCTCGTGTTGAGGGTGAGCTAAGGTCATTTCTTAGACCCCGCCATTTTTATGTAGTGAGGCACTTCTTGGACATATGTTTAGAGTCTATGTTGTCAAACACTCATTCTTTTTCTATCTCATGATTTAGATACCTTCTTATGTAATTTTCCGCATTTATTTTACCCTATGTATGCTCTATGATATGTCAAGAGGCTTGTTTGGATCCCATTGAGGTTTTGATCATCTTGTTACAACTAGTCCCTAGGTCGGGTCAAGACAGTATCACTACAGTGACCAGGCCTTCCTGGGTGGGTGTCGCTAAAGCGACAGCTTCATCTCTTAAGCGAGGACGGCCTCTTTGGGATGGTCACTTAAGAGACCATCGGGGGTCCACTAAAGCGACACTTGGGGGTCATTTTAATGCTCAACATTTTAGTTTAGTGTTCTTTCTATGGGACTTGATTTCTCTTTCTATATTGGGATGTTTTAAGCGATTCAAAAGGACAAATTACGTGGTTTGTTTTTTGGGAAATTTAGTGATGTGTTAAGAATTAGGAGTAAAGGCTTTATTTTAGGTAATTTAACCTTTTTCCATGCGATTTTAGTTTCTCTTGAGCTAAGTTGTTAATTATGGTGCATATTGGTGTTGTAGCTATTTTGATATGTAAATTATGTTCCTTTTTTTAACACAAGCTAGGGTTATCATGTAGGACCTATTCTCGGAGTCAATTCTATAAGTCACTAAGCAGGTCCTACAATTCTGGATTTTGATTCCAAAATTTGGTCGTTTCCAAAATTGATAATTTTAATATCAAAGCGATCGTATTGACGTTGTGATCCCATTATTGATAGCATGGCAGCATTGGAAGCCGTTCGGAAGGGAAAAGCTCTAGTTCCGTGAGTTGGAGCATGCGCGATTGGCCTACAAGTAGGATACGGTTTCCCCCTCTTTATACTGAGCATGTTTAGGCACTTGTATGCTAGTTTTTGGGGGTGATTGGGAGTCGAGCATGCTAAATTCCAGAAATCATGTCGTAGGCTCTATTTTTGAGAAATTCAGGCTAGTTAAGCATGTGTCTTATTACGTGTTGATCATTCGAACCTTGTGGTATGTATTGTATGCTTTGTGTATGTTGTTGGGAGCATATTTAGCCTTAGTCTAGGCTTAGACTAGTGACTGTCATAGAATTACTTGATTTTGGTATTGTCGATCCTTAAAACTTCTCCGACGTCGTCTCAGACTACTTGCTCCCTATAGACTGATGTAGCAAACTTGAATCTGATAGTTTGAGCCTTAGATAGGCAATAACATAGCTTTGGAACCTTATCTCCACAACATCCTACCATTTTGTTGGTTTTGCATCACTTGGTTCTTGGTTCCAAAAGTCTATTCATCGATTTTGGTTGGATGTGGTTCGGGCTGGAGTGATTTATTGATGGCTCTCGGATTGGAGGTACTCCCTCTGATTCTTGGTTGGAAGCTTATCCTAATTCCTAATATTTCACCCTTGCTCGTGGTTCAAGTCCCAAATTCACTCCATCGGGCGGGGTTCAAGTCCTTTCCTAGGTATTATTGCCTTAGTTCAATTCTAACCTAGTTCAATTACCGGTAGTCAATACACATACAGAGAGAACTATCCTTTTTTCTAACAAAGAGAACCAGAGAACCCCATGGAGATATACTCGGTTTAATAAAACCCTTATCCAATAAATCCTTCAAAGATTCCTTTAACTATTTCAATTTTGTTGGGGCCATTCGGTAAGGAGGAATAGAAATAGGCTGAGTATCGAGAAAAATATCGATACCAAAGTCTATTTCCCTTTTGGGAGGAATGCCTGAGAGATCATCGAGGAAAACTTTCAAAAACTCATTAACAATAGGAACTGACTTAAGAGTAGGAGTTTCAGAACTAGTATCTCTAACCCGAACTAAATGATAAATGCAACCTTTTGAAATCATTTTTCATGCTTTAAGGTAGGAGATGAATTGACCCTTACACACGGATTTCTACATCTCCATTCTAGGACTGGCACATTAGGAAACTGAAACTTAACTACATGGGTCCTAAAACATATCAATACCTAGAATAACATCGAAATCGATTATATCATGCTTTACAAGATCAACTGAGGTGACTTTATGAAAAACTAAAACTAGACAATTTCTATAGTCGTTTTAGCCACAACTACATCACCAACATGAGTATAGACCGAAAAAGGCTCTAGCAATATCTCGGGACTAATAATGAATCTCATAGAAAGAGGAGTGACAAATGATAAAAGTAACACCCGAATCTAACAATGCATAAACATCAAAGTCGAAGACTTTCAACATACTCATGACCACATTGGGAGACTCTTGAACCTCTTGCCTAGCTTGAAAGGCATAGAACCTATTTTGGTGTGGGCCGCCATTATGGAGCTTGTCTATCTTTAGTAGTTTGAGCTTGAGAAATCACTTCTCTCCCCTTGCTAGGGAAGTCATAAATTATGTTCCCCATTTTACCGCATCCAAAGTATGCACTTGTTCCAACCAAACATTTACCTCCATGATTTCTCCCACACTTGGTACACTTAGGAAGAGTAGGTCCACTAGCACTAACTCCTTAGGCCTTAGGGTTGGAGGCCCTATATTTATCAAATCTTTGACCCGGAGCTTGTGAAGAACCTTGACCTTGAAACTTTTGGCCTTGTTAGAAATGGCCATTACCACCACCAGGTTTGGATTGAGAAAGCCCACCTTCATATCGAGCCCTCTTGGACTCTCTTATTTTTCTCTCCTTAAGTTTTTTCCCTTCAATTTGCTCGGCATAAGTCATGAGCCTAGAAATATCCCTCTCCTTGATGAGCATAGAGGTTCAGAACTCTTTCATCATCAAGTACGACACACCCAAAATAAACTTACTTATTCAGGCATGAGAATCAGCTACTATAGAAAGAGCATATTTTGACGACTTAGTGAACTTGAGGGCATATTTCCTCACACTCATATTTCCTTGCTTGAGATTAATAAACTCAAAGACCTTCATCTCCATCAACTCAAGTGGGAAGAAATGTTCAATAAATGCAACTTTAAAATTCTCCCAACCTATGATACCCTCTTCAACCCTTTCAGCCTTTCATTGGTTGTACCATACTTGAGAAACACCTTTGATTTGGTAGGCTGCCAATTTCGCCTTCTCCTCTAAAGATACTCCCATAATTTCAAAAATCTTATACACTTCATCATCAAAGTCTTGGGGATCCTCATCAACCTTGGATCCATAAAACTCGAGAGAGTTCATCCTCGTGAAGTCTCTAACCATTAAAGCCGGTGTAGACACATTTGGAGGAGCGACTACTCCTTGATTCACTTGAGTAGTCATGGCTTGGGATAGCATAGATAATGCGGTCCAAAACTTGGCATGAGTAACTTGTTCATTCAAAGGGTCATTTGGAGCTTGTTGCTCCTCTCTCTCATCATTCCTTCAGATGAGGTATCTTTGTAGAGGCATGATTGTGTAATCGCAAAGAGAAAGCATTATAGGAGAAAACTTTAGAGTTCAACTCTATAGTACGATGAGATCATAAAAGAAGTGAAGTTTTTTCCTAAGATGCCTCATAGCCTCTTATTCATGGATGTGGCGCGCTTCATACTGATAAAAAAGACTCTACTTGATGCGGCATGTTAGACTCCCTAAGATACTTTAAACTTTATTCTCTGATACCAAGTTTGTCATTACCCAAACTAGGGCCTAGCTGTGACATAGTGATTAGAATCCTGAGGGACCCCAACCAAACCTCTTAGCATATCATTCATGAGCATACATAAGGTAAATAGAACAAATAAAGCTAAATCAAAATATGGAAGCATAGTCTTAATAAAAAAAAGCATAAGTCTCAAAATGAGCAAAAGCAACAACATAGACTCCATGAATATCTAACAGGACTCTACTAACTCGATGGGGCATAAAACAAGATCCTATCTCACCCATGACAACATAAGAGTAATGAAGTGTTCAAATGAAAATATGAAAGTAAAATGTCATATCCTCGGAACATGAGGACTCACCAGTAAAGTACAACTATAACAAGCTCTAGCCACAAACCAGAGGATGAGAGTGATCGTCAAACCCTAACCCTACATTGTAATATAATGTACGCAAAAAGTATGCGTTAGTACATGAAATTCACTAAGTATGTGGGAAGATGCATGAACAATAATCATAGGACATAATCAATATGAATTATGAGATGTAAGACCAATATCTTTAGAACATGTATAAAGTCATGAAAACATTAAAGTATTTAACTCATTGGTCAATGTATGAAACCTCACCGTCATAAGAACTCATAAATATGTGGGAGATAACCGCAACCGATATTAATACCATGTGATATATTACATGGAATCTAATGATCCCCACATCGAGAAGGGAAGGACTACTTTCCAAGGTAGACTCCATCTAACATGAACATGTGTTATATACGGGTCCACTAACTAGGCCATATTGGCAAACCTACGGTGGCAACGTAGTTTAAGGAACTAGAAGTTGCTGCTAAGGCTTAGGTCGATCCCCCACCTCAAAATCCTCTCGATGCTAAGTCAACATCCCACGGAATACATGTCATATCATAATCATACTTGTCATAAATCATAAGCTTTTTATAAACTTGTTCATAGAAATAGCTCATTATCATATGATTCATGTAATGTGGTGTAGTGCTTCCATCATTATGAATCTTTTTCACAAAAACTCCATTAGGGTCTTAAATCACCAATAAGGATATTAAGTCACCCGTATCATTAACTTGCTTGAAACATCATAGGACATTATTAAAATCCTTTCATGAGTCATTCATAAACCTCGAAGGTCATTCATAAAGCTTTCATTGAAATCACTTAAAATTTATGGTCATAGCTTAAATTAAAATTAGGGTTAAAACATGAATACATGAACAATTTACTTGGAAATCATAAAATTTGATTGAAAACATGCATGATATTATTCTTATACCAATCCATATATAGTTCATGAAGATAATATCAATTGAATGCATAATTTAATCAATAATCATATAATATATTATGAATAAGAAGACCCAATGCATTATAATAAAACTAGGGCTTTTTAAATGAAAATCATAAAGAATTTGGAGAGAAAACTTGGGATTCCATGGGTGAAAGGTACCCATGGATAAATTCCCACATACCTTGACCCTTAGAAATCCTATATTGAAGAGAATTGAATCTTGATCTTGAAGATTTCCTTAGAATTTGCTTGATGAAGAAGAAAACTCTTGAGAGGAAACTTAGGAGAGAATATTTTGTAATTGGAGAGTTATGGTGAGAATGAGAGAGTTAAGAGGTCTTAGGGTAGTTAATAGGTTAGAGTATAGTCCCAAAAACCGTCCACATTCATTAATAAAAACATGGAGAATGACCCAAATAACCATCATTAAAAAGTAAATTTGGGACCTGGATGGACCCTCACCATAGCCCGTGAAAACCAATACAAGCCATGGTCCACATCGTGGTGAGGGAATTCAAATTCTGAAAAAGGGTCTTGAAAGGGGTTGCCCACCACCAGACACACCACGATTTGTTATGGACACTACAGCCCATAGTGGTTGTACATCGTGTTGGATTAAACTTGAGAAAATTGGGGCTTGTAGGAGGATTGCAGTACTTCCTCCATAGACACCATCACAATCCATGGAGGGATAAACGTCCCATGAAAAAAGGGTGTGGTGCAGGTATTATCAGAGACCTGCAGGTGGTGTCACTACGGAGGCCACCACAGCTCGTGGTGCCCCTTCGTGGTCACCATTTCAGAACTCATGTATGTAGTCTTGGTCCACGGTGTCCCTTCATGGCTTGTGGTCCTCTTCACGTTCTTATTGCACCTTGTGAAGACCACCTGATGCCAGAAAGCTGAGTTTTTATGGGAATTCATAGTTTGATCCTCATTTTATAACTTTTCAACTTCTGGGATCTTACAATAATAATGTGTGATAATGCAGAATCCTTAAAAGTCACAAGTTTGGACCTAAAATCCACTACTGCATGATATTTATAAAGCCAGTCCATCCCAATATTAATATCAAAATCTTGGAAAGGCATTTCAATCAAATCAATAGGAAATACTAGGTTTTGAATCACGAAGAGATAATTCAGTTACAAACAACTTGGTAACCCAAGGGACTTTCAATCAGCACATCATGATTAAGAACGAGTGATGAACAAATATAAGAATGTGTAGAATCGAGATCAAATAGTATAAACACACATAAGCAGAATAAGTGAAATTTACTGACAACCATGTCTTGTCCATCTTGATCATCCCTCTGTCTCATAGCATAAGCTGGTGTAGTAGCTCTTGACCTGTTAGCTTGATTGGCTCCACTTCTCCCCGCAGCTTGGGTATTTTTAGGTGTTGTACCTCTATTGGTTTGAGGAGGATTAATAGAAGGCATCTGAACTAAGCCTTCAGTATGCAAGGAAGGAACATTATTAGGATTAGAACAATTCTTCACTTTATGATCAAAGCTCCCATAATTAAAACATACACGAGAAGCTATCCTGCAAGTACCATAATGATTCTTTCCATATTGTGCACAAATGGGAACGTGAGTCTTGCCTTGGCCATAATTCAGAGTGCTGGCTATAGAAGAATCTAATATGTTTTGCTTATGTTGAGCATGCACCAGAAGCTATCCTGCAAGTACCATAATGATCTTTCCACATTGTGCATAAATGGGAACACGAGTCTTGACTTGGCCATAATTCAGAGTGCTGGCTATAGAAGACTTTGATCTGTTTTGCTTATATTGAGTTTGTTTGTTAATACTACCAGCCATAGAATCATCAAACCTCCCCGACCTTGATTCAGTCATAACAACCATTTAGCCAATCTATTCCAAGTATGATATCAAAATCAATCATGTCTAACTCTACTTGATCAACTTAGGTGATTTTCTAAAAACAAACTAAGACTAGGCAATTTTTATATACCAATTAGCTAAAACTGAGTCACCAACAGAGTAGAGACTAGGAAGGGTTCTAATAAGATTTTGGTACTGACATCAAAATTCATAGAAACATAAGGAATCACGAAGGAAAGATTCGCTCCTAGATCTAACAAGGCATAAGCATCAAGATGAAAGACTCGTAACATACCAGTTACCACATCAGGGGAATTCTTTTGATCTTGTCGAGTATGAAGAGCATAAAATCTTCCTTGGCGCTATCCGCCACTAGAACTAGATGAAGTACCCTGCTAAGTTGGGCGACCTACTAAAGCACTAGCCTGAGTGTAGCAACCTTCTTGGGAGGATGCTACTACTTAAAAAGAGAACGTATATAATACTTGCAACATTTAAGGAGCTTAACGTGAGATATAATTATATAATCTAGTGGTGAAATTTGGCCCATTCAAAATAGTTGAAGGTATAAAATTTTGCCATTTAAAAACTCATTTGATCTCAATTTAACCAAATAAAAGTTCCAATTTATGAAGGGATGACTTTTCAAAATAATTTAAGAAAATACCTTACGAGACTTCCATGTATCATTCTATACCACTACAAATCACATTTTAAACTATTACCAACTTCCGGGTACCCATGTTTCATACAAATATTCCAAATCAAACAGTAAACTTGGGTTTACATACCCCAAATAATAAAACAAGCCACCAAATCGAAGTTAAAAAACCATGATGTGATGAATGGAGCAGCCCTCAAAGAAAATACATATACATAAGCAACCCTTGGGTTATATACATGTCCAAAACCTACTCCAAAATATAGATGCCTATATGCAAATGTTTTCTTACATAAAGCTCCCAAAAACTTTATCTCCAATGGCCAACTTCAATCGTCCCCTAGAACATTTCCTATGATAGAAACAACTATTGTTAAGCATAAAGTTTAGTGGTGTAAAACCTACAAGCTTGAATCATTTAGATTCTTTAATTACTTTTCTCAAGTCATGGATGGCGCAATTAAAACACTATAAATAAATCAAGTGTACAAATGTATCAAGAGTAGCAAGTTTTATATTTAAAGATCTAAATGTCAAAAACTCGTAGAACCATCTTTACAAGAGATAAAATTATAGGTTTTGCCCAGTATGTACGCCACGCCATCACACGAAGCATAATCAAGTATCAAAAGGATTGGATCCCTCCATCAAGAAGGGTGAAACCTCAATAATCAAGAAAACTAAGAACCATATTAAAAATGGCTTCTAGTTCGTACTTATAATGGATAATTTCCATACTTAAGATGAACCAAAAATCCATAGTCAATATGTCAAAAGCTCCAAATCAAGAGGCATGCCAATCCTAACAAAATCACAGCATCAAGAAGGATAAAGTCCACAAGAATGTCAAGTGATTGAGTAATCCATACAAGTGGGCGAGTTAAACAAGTGTCTTGCAAGTGTCAAAAGATACCAACACGACAATGTTAAATGACAAGAAGGTAAACAAGTTACCAAGATAGACTTTCAAATATACCAGAAAGTAACAAGAATACAAGTACAAGTTTATACATGAACCTTGTATTTTTAGCACATAAACAACCCTACCAAGTTCAAATCGTGGATCAATAAGTGCGTCAATTTCCATAAATAAATTTCTTTAGCTTGTACAAGATTATAAATACCAAGGGCTAGGGTTTGTCTTGAGTTTCAGCTATGTAGAACCTATTTTCCTTGTGATTGTTTTTGAACTAAAAGGTTGTGAGAGACTTATAAATTTTTATTAGTCTTAAGTAAATGAACCTTCTTAGAGGATCTTCCAAAAATATATAACATACAAGTGATATTATCACTAGAGTTGCAGAAAACAAAAGTTGTTGCCCAAAATGTCAATAATGGCTGCCCAAGTTCTAAAATATCATACCTTAATTCTTTTATTATAAGGATATGCATCTGTCATGATTATTTACTAAACTACCCTAATAGAATTATTTATAATACCGTAAGAATTTAAGAAAATTGAGTTCTTTCACATCACAAAATTTGAGTCAAGGAATTCTAAAGTAGGAGTTGATCTTATATTCAAGAAATAATCTCTTGAAGTGCAAATATTAGCTTAAGTAATGAGGGGTGTTACACTAAGTCTATTGGCGAACATTTTTGCCCTTACCTTGGGCAGATGCGCAATCCCTCAAATGGTGACTTGTCTTGCCACATCCATACCAACCACTTGTACAGACCATTCACTCACTCGAGTGATTCTTGCCACACTTTTGGCTAGTGGAAAAAGAAGACCGCTAGAAAAACTATCACGAGACTTAGAGCTTGGATCTCTATCCTTATTGAACTTAGGCACGAGAGCATTAGCAGAATACGGGGCCGGGCTAGAAAACCTTTTCAAAACTAAGAACGACCACCTCCTAATTTCTAATAAGAGGCATCCACATTATTATTCTGAGCCCTATTGTTATCCCTAAAACTCTCCTTGAGCTTTTTCTCCTCAATCTGTTAGGCATGGGTCATCAACCTAGAGATATCTATCTGTTGGATCAATATAGCAGTTCTGTATCTTCACCACCATATCTGAGACACCAAAAATGAACTTGCTCATTTGGGTCCTAGAATCCGCTACCATGGCCAGAGCATACTTGTAGAGTTGGATGAATTTCAAAGAATATTTTTTCACACTCATGTTACCTTGCCTTAAGTTAATGAACTCTTGTAACTTTGCCTCTCTCATCTCAAGAGGGAAAAATTGATCTAGAAAAGCTCCTTCAAACTTGTCCCAATCCAATGGACCCATATCAATAGTCATTTCTACCTTCTATTACTTTAAATAAATCTGAGCAACCTCTTTCAACTGATAGGCGGCCAAGTCTACACTCTTAACCAGAGTGACACCCATGATCTTAATAATCTTTTGAGTACCCTCAATAAACTCTTGTGGATCCTTATTTAGAATTCTAGAGGGTTTATCTGAGTGAAATCTCAGAATCTAATTTCCTTCGTACCCACATTTAGGCTCATGAGAGATACAACTTCATGGTTGTCTTGAGCAATCAAGACTTGGGCTAACATCTGAAAAGAAACCCTAAGCTCGGCATGACTGACTTGTTAGGCCAAGGGATCAACCGAAGCCGGAGGTACTTATTGTTCATCATTTTGATTTCTTCTGACATAAGCTCTTCTTGGAGGTATGATGTTGTAAACGAATAGAGCAAGAGTTACAAGAAAAATATATAGAGTTGCACTCTATCCAATTGAGAGTATAAAAGAAGTGAAGTATTTTCTAAACATTTTATAGCCTCTCATTCATAAATGTGGTGCACTTCATATCCATGAACAAGACAATACTTAACGCGACTTTCAGGCACCCTAAGACACTTGAACCTGATGCTTTGATACTAAGTTTGTCATGACCTGAGACTACTTCTAGTCATGATACGGTGCTTAGAGACACAAGCGCCCCTAATGGCATGAAACTAAGATTCATAAATAACATATGACATAACAGAAAAGCAAAGAAAATTATGAATAGTCTAATAAGAGTCTCGTATAAAAAAGACAATATCTAAAGACATATATGTGGAATATAACAGTATTTTCTGAAAGCCTCTACTACATAGGTGAGTTTCTAGGACATGTCTTATCTAACTCTAAAATCTAAAACTGAAATAAAAGTACTAAAATGAAAAGATAACATCATCCTTGAGACATAAGGACTCACCAACTGTAGCACTAAGCATATTAGAGAAGAGACTAACCGTGAGCCAGATAAGATGCGTCAGAACCTATATTATGAACAATATAGGCAGAAAAGTATGCGGTCAGTACTTGGAATGTACTGAGTATGGATAACATGCATAAATATAATATCTGAACATGACAAATCTGTAAAACATGTTAATGCACTAATAAAGTAAACATAACATGAAAACTAAATAATTGGAATACTTGATCAATGTGATAACTGAAATCTAACAGATTGTGGGAGATACCATTAATCGACATAAATCATGTGAGCTACAATATGGAGTTTAGTATACTGGTCCCACACTGAAAAGAGTGCCCTTACTTGCCAAGGTAAGGACCATAATATCTGAGCTAAGGTAGATTCACTAGCTAATATCTATCTTAGATAAATCCTATAATGTCATATAATTTTAAGACTTAGGGATTTCTACTTAAGGTCTCATGCCTCTACTAATGGGTGAGCCTTCATCCATAGCTCCCTTCAGTTCTAAGTAAACTCCCAAAAGAAATTATTCATAATCACGCAAAAAGGTAAGAATCTGATAATACTGAATCATTTATAAATAAATTGATAATCATATGAGTAGCTCCTTCAAAATCATGATAACATAAAATGATCTGAGTGACACTTCATCTAAAAGCATCTAAATTATGATAATCATATAAACAGATTGACACATCATCTGAAAGCATCCTTAATTCATGAAAATCAAAGTTCATAAAGCTTGCATGTGAAAATATCATAATTGTGATCATGAAAAATACTTGCATGTCATGGGTTCATAAAAATACCAATGAAACCATTGAACTAAAATCAACTCATGCATAATAAGATCAATCATCGAGGAAAAGCTTAATTTCAATAAGAAATCATGAAACTCTAGAATTGAGAACTCATAGTTGAAGAAATTAGGACTTCTTTGGGACTCAATGGGTGAAGAGGGACCCGTTGATGAAGTTTTCACATACCTGGAGTAGAAAGCTTGGTTCAATTCCTCTAATAGAAGATCAAAGATTTGAAACCTAGTACTTGCCTTAGAAAGAAACTTGAGAGAGAAAAAAACTATTTTGGGGTGGGTGTTGAGAAAATGAAGGATTAGGTTAATAGAAACCCCTAAATCCCACTTAAAATAACCCAAAACGACATAGTATAGGAATTAAAAGAGTGGGGAAAAACTCAACTACCCCTGAGTAAAAACTGTTGTATGGCATAAAAATGACCTATACGGACCATACAAACATATATAGACCGTAAAAAAAGTCCACAAAAATCTAAAGAAATTTTTTGGATTTCTGAAGTTTGAGTTTACGGACCCGTCCACAGTCCATAGAAAATAGTACGGTCTGTATAACCTCTCATAAAAGTAGAGTTTCCTAACTTCATAAATGTCTCTACGACCCGAAAAACTCAACCGTCCTAAGCAACTAATTTTCCAACTTTCTAAACCTTGGTTTACGATCTGGTCTACAGTCCATGAAACTCTTTACGGACCATAAAACCTGTCATAAACCTCAGACTTGATTTTCCCCTTTCTAGACTTTAGACTATGGATCCCATTATGGGTCTTTGTTCCTCTCACATCCCATAAAGTGATACCGTAAAACCCAAAATTTTAGACTTAAGCAATTCCTTTCTACATTCTGCTGGTTTATCTAAGCTAGGCACTTTTAGATATTACACTACCTATTGCTGAGTCAGAAGCATTTGAAGGGGAAAAAACCCGAAAGCTCAACAAAATCTTGAATGTTATCAGGACTGTTTGTCTCGCGTTTCAACAAGAAGGTTTGCTTGAGGTGTTTCCAAATTGGAGATCAAGTCCTTATAGTAAGAAACCCCATTATCACTTCACACAAGTCTGGGGGAAATTCACCTCAAAGTGGGATGGACTGTATGTCTTACAAGAAGAGTATTCAAATTGCAGTTATAAGCTTGTCGATGAAGATGGCATGAGGACCAGTCTTATTAATGCAAAATCTCTGAAGAGGTACTACCCTTAAAGCTAGATGATGCCCCTTAAGGTAAAAGCAAAAACTGCATGTTACTTCTAGCCTGCAAGAGTATAAATTATGTACAAACCCAAAAAAATAATGTCTGCTAGGTTGAAAAACTCCAAAGACACAGCCTAGGCAAAAGTTAGGACACACAAAACAAAAGCACTATCCCAGAACTACATTATGACTTGATCCTCTTCACCGAGGTACCTAGGCGCTCAGAATTATATTCTAAGTTTAGTTTCATAAGTGTCAAAAAAATCACATGTTCCCACTTGATCTACCACATGAAAGATAAGGCTATGAATATTCTTTCATTAAACTTCATACTTGCACCAAACAATGGTGACTTGATGGGGGAAAACCCCTATAAAATATAAGCTTCTCCAAAATAAGTTGAAGTCTTCAAATTCTTTAAGTCTGCAAGTTAGAGTCTCAAATCAATCATGTTTGCAAGCTGAAGTCTTAAAATTCTTCAAGTCCGTAAGTTCAAATTTTAAATCTATTGAAAGTCTGCAAGTTGAGGTCTCCAAATTCTTCAATTATGAAAGTTGGTGTCTTAAACTTAGGCAAGTGTTCAAGTTGAAGTCTTCAAATTCATCCAAGTATGAAAGTTGAAATCTTTAGATTCTCTAAGTATGCAAATTGAAGTCTTCAAAATTCTTCAATTCTACGGTAGAAATCTCAAAGCATGATAATTTTTTTTAAAAGTCCGTATAACTTTAAATTAATCATTCTTTATGAATCATGTACCATTCAAACAAAGGATGCATTGCATCTTTGAGTGAAGAAGAGATGGGCCAGTGCTATGGGATTTGGATTACGTAAATCAAAAATAATGAATGGGATTGTGACACTCCACTCGCCGCCAATGCGGAAGGATGTTGCCGAAAAGAGTTCAAACTCACCTTCTTTCTTCTATTTCATAGCCTCTTCCGTATTCTGAATCGAAATAGTCATCCCAAATCTTATTCTTTTATTAGGAACCGAATCCAAAAGAGACGCAGCAGCAAGAGGTCCTCGCTAGTAGGAAGAACACCAACAGCGTGTGTTGTGTAATTCTACTGTGTTTTTTGCACTTGAATGGGTGGACAGTTGACCGAAAGATAACTTCAATTTGCCCGCCTGCTTGATCAAGTCCATAAGTTAAAGTGTTCAAATACTCCAAGTCTTCAAATTAAAGCTTTGAATCAACCATAGCTACATGTTGAATTCTTCAAAACCACTAAGTGTGCAAAGTTTAAGAAAGAATCTTCAAAGTTTACAAGTTGAACTCTCCAAATCCTCCAAGTCAATGAGTTGAAGTATTCTTGTTAATCTTTTAGACTTACCATGTCTACAAGTCAAATTCTTAAAAGTCGTTGAATCTTAAAGTTGATGTTTTCAAGCCTTGACCTTTAGATTTACCTTTCTTAGGGTGAGAATGAGTATCCATCCCTTTGCACCATAAGAATACCTTAAAATTACTTTTCTTAGGTAGGGATGAGTATCCATCCCTTTGCGTGGTAAAAATACCTATAAATTTTCATGCATTGCATGCATTAAGGTGGACAAAAATTATTCCTTTGCACCTTAAGTTGGTTTTTTCACGGATTTATCCTGAAAGAATTTCTAAAATTTCATGCCTTAAGGTGGACAAAAATTGTCCCTTTGCACCTTAAGCTGGTATTTTCACAGATTTATTCTTGAAAGAATCTCTAAATTTCCATGTCATAAGGTAAACAAAATTTGTCCCTTTGCACCTTAAGCTGGCCTTTTCACGAGTTTATTCTTAAAAGGATCTCTAAATTTTCATGCCTTGAGGTAGACAAAATTGATCCCTTTTCACCTTAAGTTGGCCTTTTCACGGAGTTATCCTTAAAATGATCTTTAAACTTACATCATTTCTAACAAATAATGTAAATTCTCTGCCTTAGATGATGTAAAGTCTTTGACTCAGATAATTTGACACCTTAAACTCAAGTATTCGAGATCTCATAAAGCCTCAAATTTATGATCTCAAGGCGGAAACTGTAAACACATTCCATCACACCTTATGCCTGAGTATTCGAGATCTTATAAAGCCTCAAATCTGTGATCTCAAGGATGGGACGTTAAACACATCCCTTCACACCTTATTCTCAAGTATTCGGGATCTCATAAAGCCTCAAATTTCGGATCTCAAAGCGGAGATGTTAAACACATACCATCACACCTTATGCTTGGGTATTCGAAATCTCATAAAGTCTCAAATTGGCGATCTTAAGGTGGGAATGTTAAACTCATCCCTTCACACTTTATGCTCAAGTATTTAGTATCTCATATAACCTCAAATTTTTTATCTCAAGGCGGGGATGTTAAACACATCCTTCACATCTTATGATCAAGTATTCAGGAACATAAAGCCTTAAAATTGCACTCAAGGCGAGAACGTAAAACACATTCCTTCACACCTTATGTCAAAGTATTCGACATCTCATAAAATTACAAAATTATGATCTCAAGGACAAAATTTTGAGTTGTGATAAAAGTCTCCATTGAGTAGCCTTCACAAACGCGAATATTACTTCCATTGAGCTATAAAAAACAAAGGAAAGAAAAAGAAAAAATGAATAAGAAAACAAAATACAAATATGTATATACACCATACCTTGGTGCATGAGCATCTACCTCCAAAAGGTCTACAAAATAAAAACATGCTTGTAATTGTTGATGTTGAGAATTAAAAAAAAGTGTGTGCCTCTATTTATATATGTTCATGTGGCAGTGAAGAAATTCCTCTCCTATATCAATTATAACTCTTTTTTTTGGCTAAGATCCTAAGGTGGAATTATGTGAGAATTACGGACTTATCTTTTCCATACTCGAATTGAATTACTGCTTGTAAAACAAGCATCTAATTGTTATTTCCCCTTTTCTAATTGGCCAAGGATAGTGGCAGATTGGTGATGTGATGTAAAATACAATTTTTCACTCTAATTATATTGGAGTGGTATCTCAATAAAATACATCCAAAAGGCATGGATTAATTATTTGTAATAATTTAAATTAATTGAATATAAGTTTACAAAATAATCCAAATTATTTTAATTTAAGATATATTAGTCTCAATGCAATCCTTCATTCCTCACTTAGAAAAATTATGATTCTGAGAGCAATTCTTCACCAAATTTGGTTATTTTTGTTGGAGGGTGTTGGAATTTTCCGTGGGCACATTCCGGGGTAATTGAAACTTCCATTTCATTGGTAATTTTCATTAATTGCTCCTAAAATTTAGTTTTTGATCTCTTTTGACTCCTCTAACTGTGGTAATATTTTGGAGCGATTCTTAGGTAGTATTGTGCATATTTTTGTAGAATAAATTCCTTGAACTCATTTGGACCTTGTGATAGAGTCTTTTTTGTGATTCGTGCACGGGTCCTAAGGTCTAGTTTTAGCTCATTTCTAATTCTGAATTTGTAAATTATAATATGGGTATCAATTATTTTGTTTTGATGTTTTCTCTGTGAATTTTATAGTATGGCACCATTCCGAGTCTCTACAGAAAGGATAAGCTCTAAAATAGAGGTTCGAGTGCGGTTTCAGCCTTGAGGTAGGTTGCAGTTTCTTTTTTAGACTTGGTTTGAATAATTTATATATATATATATATATATATATATATATATATGAAAGTATTTTGACCTTTATGAAGGACTATAAGTAATGATTTTAGGATTTCACAATCTTTCGTATTCAAATGTCCATACCTAGGCATTTTAGTTAGTGTTTAGCTATTTAGCCTTAGTGGTTGACTTTTTGATTGCTTGGCTAATTTAGCTCCTTAGTATGCTTTTATGTGATATGAAACCTAGTCCTTAGGTGATTTGAATGTATGTGTTTTCATCTTTGGCTTTAACACTTTATTTTATACTTGTTTGGCCTGAGGCCTTCAACTTCGACTGGCTAGAGTTCTATGTTAGTACAGCTACTCTGTGATAGGTGTTTTCTTAACTTTGGTATCATGTGCATATGGTGTGGATTGTTGTTTTTCCTATGGGTTGCATTCATGTGAATTAATTGTGTGTTAGTAACATAACTTGACTTGGCATGGGTGAGGGGATTGGGATTAAGTCCCCGTTCATATGGTTTTGATATATACATATACACTACTTGATGGGCTCCATGAGTGTGAGAACCGTTTGCACATTATTGAAGGAACTTGTTGTTGGAGGGATATTATATATATATATATATATACACTTTCGAGTCTATACCTAAAAATAGACTTTATTAGGTTAATTTGGGGAAATTCTTGAAATATGCATGTCTTGATGTAAATATTGTGGATTAATATAATTAGATTAATTATTTAAGTTCAGTAAATATGGATTTAATCAAAATTCAATTTGATTTGGACTAGTCGAATGGTTTGGGCTACAATAAATGAGTCCACGTTGCTAAGTCCAATGTCATCTTATTCACAATTATAAATAGAAGTTCTCATAATTCAAATTTCATACTAGAATTCTAACAAGAAACCAGCGAGAGCTTTGAATCAAATGCCACAAATTTCTCTGTAGGCTACAAGTTCAAGAATTCAGAGCACTTAAGCATTCAAGTTCAAGAACAGGCTCAAAAGCCCTTGAATTCAAGTATAAGTCAAGAAAAAGTTCAAGATCAAAGATCAAGCTCAAGAGCCCTTGAATTTATATTTGGGAAAACGAATCAAGAGATTCATAGAGATTGTAACACTCATATTTGAAATCAAATAAATATGATTGTTGTGATATTTTCTAGACTTTATTATTATTGTCTTAACGCGAATTTTATTGTCTACAAAAATATAAAATAAAGAAAATCCAAAAATAATGAAGAAAACACCAAGAAAAACACAAAATTATTAATTGAGAGTCGTTGATGAAAGAACTCTGCATGAAATATAGTTGAAGCACACACGATTAGACTGATAATTATAATGGAAGAGAGAGATTAAATCGAGACACAAAGGGAGATATGAAGAGAGAACTAGGAATTTCTTTTCCTTTTGAAAAATTGGAAGATATGCTCTCAACAATTTCCTAAAATGTAACAAATTGATAATTATTTGTATTAATTATTAGTTTTCCTCGGAAAAAAAATTAAAACACACCCCTTTTTTGCTCCCTAAATACAGTAAACACAAAGTAAAATACATAAATATTAATTTAATACAAAATAATCCTAATATGTTATGACTTATAATTAAAATCTTAGTTTAGTAAATATATATGTGTGTGTGTGTTTTGTGTGTGTGTTTTGTGTGTGTGTGGTGATTTTCTGTCACAACTCAATTTCTCAAGTCATGATGGCATCTGCTAACACCCACCAGCAATTAAGCCTAACTCTTAACTCTTAGCCCAGAATAAGAGACAACGGGCTATCTAGCAGAAGATGAATAAATAAAGCGGAAAGTAAGTAGAAATGAGAAGAAATAGAATCACTAAGATAAAACAAAAGATGCCACCTCAAGACTTGGCATCAATCAATAATCGATCATCTAAATCAAAATAGGCTAGGCTTTTACAAATACAATATAAGTACAAATAGTCTTCGAAAGCAAGTAAAGACTAGTTGTATCCCAATGTAGATGGAAATAGATCACTCTAGACGCCAAGAGTTCACCTAATCTCCAAATCAACAGTTGCTCCGCACCAGTCTAAATCAATGGTGATAACTCGTACTATGATCTGCAGGGGCTGAATTATAGTATGAGTACCGAACAAATGGTATTCAGTAGGCATAGGCCAACTGACCTCCACAGAGAAAGGAGTACGTCCGCGACACCTCATAAATCTCAAAACTAGTGCCCAAATGATCCAAGTGGTATGACTCCCATTAAAACCAATTTTAAAAATAGTAAAAGTGTGAGAAAGCCTTCATAAATACAATAGTGAAAATCCAATGAAACTACCAGAATCGTACCACAAAATGAGTGAATATGCTCAATCACTGCAAGCATGCCATCACCAACATCCAAACAAGATACACACAATCTGAATAGTAACATCAAGCAATACCACACAATAAAGGCAAGGAAACTAACCTAGGATCCAATCGCTCCTCGAATACGGCTCAGGCCTAACAATAGATAATAGATAGGATAGCATCATAGGCCTATCGCTAAACAAAAGCAAAGTAATCAAAAAATGGCTTAAAATCAGATAGGGGGAGAAAGTATCTTTAGGATCGATGCCTTATCCCAAAATATTCCATCTCATCTCCCAACGAGCACAGATAAGAAAAACCTACGTCTATGATGTGTCACAGCAGTCTCCGGCACTAGCACTAAGTCACACCAACCATCACAAATCCTACCGGAAGCTACACCTAGTTATAAGGACACTGAAACACAAGCTAAAGCATCTAAGGCTCAAACCTAGACTAAGGCCATAAATATCAATCCTAAGAAGGATAATCTAACCAATCCAATATGCAAGAAAAGCCACAAACCTAAGATAAGGATTTCGAGAGACTACGCTAGTTTAAGGCTCACTCGGAGTCAAGAAAATGGAATAGAAGGAGGAAAGCCCTAAACGCAGAAAATACAAACCTAAATCACATGAAATATATACTAAACAATATCTACTAAATCCCAGTCAAAGTGGGAGATCGTAGCCTACCTCGAGGACGATCACGCGCTCTAAATCCGCCAAATTGATGCTTTCAACCTCTGAATACCTCCAATTGCCTCTATGCTAACAAAACATCGATCCCAACATCAATATAAATGTTTTAAAACCAAATGCACATTTTTTGGAGACGGACCCAAAATCGGGTCTAAAATGGAATTGTGGGACCCGTACTGAGAATCCAAAAATTGACTCTCAAAAATACAGAAATCAGTCCATACAATATAGTTCACCATTAGTGGAGAAATCAAGGAAGATCTAAGCCCTTTGGGAAAAATAATTATCTCAAAAGGACATTTTTTGAAGCTCATAGAACACTCCCACGCATAGCTACGATCAGTCCGAACACACCGAACTTGGAATTGCTCAATTTGGGCTCCCACGGCTAACACAATCGAAGTTTAAAGAATGAAGTTCAAGCTAAAACACATTGGTCTTTTAATAAAAGGAAAGTCCCTAAATGCTCTCCGCAAAAGCGGCCAAAGTGGCCCGCAAACATGGAGACAAAACCCCCAAAGCTCTACGAGCGCATAAGAGACACAGTGAATGTGAAGGGTCCAGCCACAAGGCTCTAAAACGTAGCAATAGCCCCGCAAACATGGGGGCCAAGCCCACTGGCTTCTGCGAATACAGCCTAGGTAGTGCAAATCTAAAGACCAAAATAGGTCTGCACCAGCTGATGCACATCAGTTGGTTTGGGCCACTTTCAAAACTCCTACTTGGTGTTTGAGATTCGTTCCAAACCTCATGCGCAAAAATGAACTATGCTACCCCACCAAATTCAACATTCTGGACTCAATGGCGCACTCATAATTTCCATTTGAGTTATCTTGACAAAAAGTGGATCCCCACACCCAAGCACCATTTTGAGCCAAAATCCATAAAGAGGCTCGAAATGAAACGAAAGCCTTGAGAATTACATGAAAGATCATTCCAGACTAAAATCAACATTCTAGAGCTAACCACACTAACGGAATTTCAATCAGAGCATATTTTTCAAGAATACTAGCCAAAGTCAACCTTAGGCCAAATTTAAAAGGCTAAAGCACTAAATGGCCCAAACTCGCACTGAATGTCTAGATACTTATGCCAATTATGCTACTAACCTAAATTTGTCATTCTAAGTTAACAAAATTGTTAGAATTCTATTTTGAGGTCATTTAGCTAGAGTTTTCACCCCAAGTCAACTGCTCAAACTCCAATAGCTCTAAAAGTGGAAAATGGGCATGAAACCCAAAGGAACAATCAGGCAACCAAATTGTTAGTGCTAGCAAGTCATAAATGACTTTGGATTGCAACAGGAAAGCTTTAAACGCTAAAAAGATCGAAAAATAGAGAAAATGACCTAAAAAGGACTTTCGTCTGCGAAAGTAAAAAGACAGTCACACCTGAAGGCACGAAAAGATGAGCATACTGGGACCACACGCTCCACCATGTCCTCGGACACCTTCTAGGGTCAAACAATGCCATCACAAAACTCAGAATGAGAGGAAAAGCCTCAAATTCACTTAAAACTAAAAAAATCCTCTAAATCCCATTTTGAGCTCCAATTCCCACCTAATTAACCCGAATTTGACCGAAAACACCAGATTTATCTAAGGAAGACCAAATTACACCGAAACCTTCAAAATGAGAAACACGGGACCACGGCAGATGCAACTCAACTCAAAATTCCAAATACTTGCCTTAAGCTTCCAACTCTACCTTCTCCAAGCCACCAAGGGCGTTCTATTGGTCTTAAGGTATCCCGAAAACCTTCAACACCATATGAAACTTTCTTACTGAACCACACTACACAAATCTCAAGTGAATCACCTACCATAGCTGAACTTCAAGGGATGACAACAACCAGAACAGGGAAGACAACCTGGAGTAAAGCCCGAAGTTCCAATCTCAACTTCAAAACCCAAGCTGAAACTCACCTTCTGAAACTGAACACTCCACACCAAAGGACGATTATCCCGCGAATGACAAAGCCACACTGAGTCCAGCTCTGCTACTTATTCCTACCATAGGGACTTCCCAAACACTAGCACTATGTGCCCACAAACCACTCTACCACCTCAAATCTGAGCCAAACATCCTAGTCCAAGGGAAACCAAGCTGGTAGGCGACGTGCAGATACGGACAATCAATCAGTAAAAGTCCAAGGGCATTAACTCCAACTCACAAGCACCTCAATCTACTGAATACGCCAAAAGTGATCCTCGAATCTTAACAAGTTCAAAATCATAGGCTCTACAAATTACTTTGACCCATCCTATAGATGAACCTTCTAACCAACTTCCCTTCCTCCAGCTAAGGCTATATCTGGAGCCAATCACGAATGCCACCACTCCAACTCTAACTGAAAACCAAAGCCTTGAGAGCTACAACACGTCTGCAAAGGACTAATAACAGCAGTAATAAAGCACAACGAGAGATCACACTTTTCAAATTCACAACTAGCCACATCCAAGCACCAAAACCCTCAAAAGAGCTACGTCCCAAAAGATTGAATGGACAGACCGCCACTAAGAAATAGAGGATAGGACTAAGGCAAGGAAAAGAGATGGCCTACTAGGATTTCCACACCATCGTAGACTACACTACCCTACTCACAACTCCAACCGCCACAAATCTTCCAACTAACATTAAAGCCAAACACCGAGACTACTACAAAGAACCCACCCAGGTAGGTAAAAGAGCAACTTCAACTTCACGCCCTAAGGACTGAACTAAAATAATGCCAAGCAATGAAGATAGCCATCTAAGTAAAGGAAACTAGAATGGTCGAAGAGAAATACTAATCAAGGCAACACTAGCTATGCACAAAGATAAGAGGAACCATTCAACCACTAACCCAAGGGGAAAACATGCAACTAAGGTGACCCTCAACGCCAATTAGATCCTCCAGAATCACCACTCCTAAAATTAACAAAGATGGTCTATCCACCTGTTGACACCCAATTTTTACCCCCTACAACGCAAATTAGCTATCGAGTTTCTTTGAATTTCAAACATTTTTGAAATAATTAGCTTTTATAAAAACAAAGATATTTTCATGTTATTCTTAACTATTTTTATTTTTTTATAAATTTTAGTTTAATATGCATATTTCTATAAACTATATCTTTGATTACTATTTATGTAGTTATTCGAAAATTATCTCAAAAAGATTTTATTTTTTAACTAAATACAATGTTAGTTGGGTTAGTTTAATTATAGTTTGTATTTTTGAAAATTTTAGTTTTTTCTAAAAAAAATAAAAAAAATTCCAATCTCCCACATCGAAAATTGTATGAAAATTTGAAGTTTTTTGGAGCTTATATAAAGGCTCATATTCTTATTAAGAAGAGAGAAGAAGTGGAGGTTTTTTAGCCACCCCAAAGTTAGAAATTTTCTTAATTTGGTTAGGATTTTGGACTCTTGTCCCCAGCCTAAAAGTTGTGAAAAATTTCTAGCTTTCAATCTATATTTTTCTTCAAGGAAAATAAGAGATTGAAGTCAAAATTTAGGCTAAGAACAGTGTCCTTATAACATCGAACCCACGAAGGTTCGAGTCTAAATTTTTAATCTTTTCTTTTTTTGTAGATTGGAGTTCCATCAATCTCTTGGGTGGTGGTGAAGTTGTCTTCCGCTCATCGTCTTCAGTCTTGCTGCCCGGAAAGAGGTAAAATCTTCTCTCAACTTTATTTTATTTAATTATTTCATATTTTATATTTAGTTGATTCGTAGTCTTATTTATTTTTAGTTAACATGTATTAAGAATAATTAGATTAATGACAGAAATATTTTATAGTTAGCATGTGTTAGAATTAATTAGCTATCATGTGTTAGGATTTATTTCATGATAGATCTTAGTTTTGTTCATTATTTTTCCAAATAGTTTCCTTTGACAATATAGATTTTCATGTTTTTAATTTCTTCTTTTAACATGATTTAGATAACAAAAATATGCTTAAAGTTATTATTCAATTAGAACTTTCATGGCCTAATTGATTTAATTATTTCTTTAAAATTTGAGCTAGTATAGCGTATATATTAAATTCGTGCTCTTTAGTTACTTGAATATATTTCTTCTTTCCTTTCCTTTGTCCACATATATGCATGTTGTTAGTCACTTCTAGAATGCTTATCAATTTGATAACTTAAAATATCATGATATGTTCCTTGGTTTAGCTTAAAATAAGTAAATGTTTCTGTAATTTTATTTTGGTGCATGTGATATCAATTCGAGTCCATCTTTGGACCCCATCGTTGCATATCGTTGAGTTTTGAGTCTCTCATCATCTTATTTGAATTGCTGAAAAGTTGATAAATGGAAACAAAGGTAATATTCATGATTTATATATTGATATTGGATTGTATACACAGAATACAAGTGGAAAAAAATGTCGTATATACTGATATATAGTATCTATATAGTTTGATATGCAAAAACTAATGTTGTATACACTGATATATAGTATATATACAGTCTGATATATAATGATATATAACAGATACAGGGAACAAACATGTGGTATACTATGTGTATACAACTTGATATACAGAAATAAAGTTATATACATTATATACAATGTATATACATTCCGATATACAGTGTGTATACAGCTGCGATATACAGTGAAATTATGCTTAAGGCCCAAAATGCAGATGGCCCAACAGCTTAGTCCAGGCATACAGAAACTAAGTGTCGGGCAATATTTTCATGTTTTATTTATTATTTATTTATATTAATTCGGGTTGTAATAATTTATTTACTTATGTTATTTATGCTTGCTTAGATATTAATTTTAATTTGTTTTAACTTAATTAGATTCCCCTAAAGATAAACCAATTCATGTTAATTTACTCTTTAGATGATTTTCTACCTTTACTTAGGCATTTGGTAAACTTTACTTTTTTTTTATACATGTATGTTATTTTCAATGTTTAAGTTTGATCATTTTTTCCAAAAAATAATTTTAAAGTCTTTGTTTCCTTTTAAATTAATATTTTTAAAAGTTAGTCAAATAATTTTTAAATCGTCGGATAACCGCGCGTTAGCGGACACTTTGAATGCTTAACACCTTCTCAAAGTGGAAATAAGAACCTCGTACCTTTTTCTCTGAATCTTTAAGACTTAAATCTGTTAGGGTCTTTTAAATTAAGTTTTCTTAATTTCTTTAAAAAATTAAGTGGCGACTCCTCTTTTCTAAAATTGATTTTTTCTCTATAAAGTTGAAATTAATTTTAAACCGTCTTTTTCAGATATAACACCACCTATCTAACAAGGGTTGGCACCAGAGCAAAATTGATGGTAAGGGAGACAAAAATGTAACAGCTAACTATCCCGGCACAAACTCATCTCAAACCTCTAAGGTAGTGGCACGGAGAGTTGCTCAACCACCCCTGCTCAAAACAGAAACTAGAGCTAGTCGATCCACTACTAAAATAAATCAACTACGGATCTAAAACACATACATATAAGTCATGATAAGGCAACCACAATAGTCAAGAGGTAAAAAAACAAGTCAAATAGGCATGTATTGGTATGCAAATCCCCCACACCACATAAAATAAGCAATATAGAGCAAAATAAGGAAATCAAGCGAATACAATCGATACCTGGATCTTCGACCTCAACCTTACTTATAGAAGCATGGAATAGATTGTGACCGACCTCGGCCTGAACAACTGAAGCACCACCAACAATACTCAGAGCACTACCTCTAACTGGAGGTGGCATAAAACCATGAGACTGACATGGCTGAGAAAATTGTGTATGGGTCCCACATTGGGGATAATCTTTGGATCGATGACCAAGCTCTCTACAGATACAACAAGGCCCAATAACTCTGGTCTAGGAAGTAGAAGAAGCCATAAGTGTCTGAAGGATCAACCCTCGCCTGGGGCAATTTCTGGACAAGTGATCAAACTCCTCACATTCATAAAACCCCTGAGAAGAGCTACCCATAATAACCTGACCATGGTAGAAAGAGAGCAAATATGATCCCCTCGAGTTCTGGCCGTACTATAACTACCCTAACAGGGCAGGCTGTCATAGTTATCCCTGCCCCTAGCTGATTGCACTGGGGCCCCTTGACCTAGATGACCAAAATGCAAGCATCGGGATCCTAAACCTGAATTCTACCCATTGTAAGCTCCATGACCTACCTCAAAACCTCCTAGAACCTGAGGTGCAACTGTCGTAGGCTTGATGGGTCGAGAAGAAAGATGACCCTCGCTGAACTGATACTCGCCCTTAAGTGGGATGTTGTCACCACTGCGCTGAAGGCAAGGCATCTTACCACTATATCTGAACACCTCAAAGTATGCTTGGTCCACTGCCCTCACGTGGCTGACAATCTGGGGAGAGATAGACCCAGCTGCTATCAAATACTCTGACGCCAAACAGAGTGGCAAAGACAATCCCCTAATAAACTCCCGACTCATATCCTAATCCTTAGAGGATGATATGGGGTTATGCCCAGCCCACTCAAGAAATCCCAAGACATACTCTGATACTGATGAGGAACCATTCTTGGGAACCATCAACCCATCTCTGGCTTGAGAACCATCCTTTAAAATTCTAGTAGAACCTGATGACACTCCGACCGTGTCCACAGAAAACCTCGTGCTATCCATCTAAGAGATAGTGGATTCCAAATGATCAATTTTAGAGGTTATGCAAAGCAAGGACACACAATAAGGAGTTAAGAACAGAATTTTCTGAAAATTCCCTATAGCCTCCCAAAGATAGGATTCGGACGTCTCCGCACCAATTTCAAAAACTCTACTTGGCATTACTCGTATACCAACAATGTTAGTCAACCTAGAGCTCTAATACCAACTTGTTACAATCTAATTTTTTAGGTTATGATGGAACTAACTAACACCTACCAGTAAATAAGCCTAACCCTTAACCCTTAGCTTGGAATAAGAGGCAATGGGCTATCAAGCGGAAGATGAATAAATAAAGTGAAAAGTAAGTAGTAATGAGAAGAAAGAGAACAACTGAGAAAAATTACAAGAAACCACCCCAAGACCTAGCAAATAAATCAAAATAGGAGTATAAGGTTTTTACAAATACAATATGAGTACAGACAATATTTGAAAGCAAGTAAACACTAGTCCTAGCCCAAAGTAGATGGAAATCGGTCACTCCGGACACCAGGAGCTCATCTAATATCCGAATCAATAGTTGGTTCGTACCAGTCCAAATCAATGGTGATAACCCGTACTATGATCTATAGGGGGAAGAAGTGTGGTATGAGTACCAAACGAATGGTACTCGATAGGTATAGGCCGACTAAGCTCCATAAATAAAGCAAGTATAAATAACATATAACCAGATAAATACAACACAAGTAAACAACTAAGATCTACTATGAGGTAAAGTAGGAAACGAGAATAAAGAGCTAAGATATATGAATAAAGGAGACTGAGTCAAAGAACGTACCTGTAAATGCAAGCCGCAACTTATTCACAATAAGGAGGCACTAAAGGAGTCAACTAATCAAAGACGGAATATTGATTGTCACCGCTATCACATAGCCACCTAAGGGCTAGATCAGCTGAAACTAACAAGAAATGCAAACAACAACCCTGACTCAGACACATGGTAAACCAACTATCAATACGATAAGAGACAAGTACAAGTATAATTAAATAATAACCAACCAGATGTCCATACCCCCAAAAGGTACAAATAATAACAAACATACCCTCGGCACCCATAAAATCGAGGAACCACACCATACAAGTATACTAGTGATAGGCGATGCTAATGAATGCAAGTTGTAGTAAAAAATCAGTAACATCATCGATAGCTCTCATAGATCAACAATAATAAGTGTATAGACACACCCCGATCCCTGGCTTGCCATATGGGACCTATGCAGCTCCCTTATCCAGTTTGGTGGTGTATCGGCCAAAGGGACCCATAGAGGACGGGGGAAGTTCATATGCACTGCATGGGCCCAAACCAAGTCTTATATAAACATACTGATACTAGAGAGTGAGAAGCCAAGCCGATGCAGTAACGGGCGACACCACGCTAGATATTCAAATACAGGTTAAAAACATCCTAGATGCGGCCAAAATAGAAAAAGGGCAACGCCGTGCTGGATATCAATAAAATTGAGTGCATCCTCGATGCCTCTGAAACAGTCAGTATAAAAAGGAGTACGTCCTCGATATTTTGTAAATCTCAAAACTACTGCCTAAATGATCTAGGTGGTACGACTCCCGTTAAAACTAACTTTCAAAGTAGTAAAAGTATAAGAAAGTCTTCTCAAAATGATAGTGAAAATCCAATGAAACCACCAGGATCGTACCACAAAACGAGTGAATATTCTCAATCAATGCAAGCATGTCATCACAACATCAAAATAAGATACACACAATCTGAATAGTAATATCAAACCATACCACACAATCAAGGCAAGGGAACTAACATGGTATCCAATCGCTCCTCAAATACGGCCTAGGTCCCAACAATAGATAATAGATACGATGGCATCATATGCCTACTGCTAAACAAAAGCAAAGTAATCAAGAAATGGCTCAAAATCATATAGGGGGAAAGTATATATAGGATCGACGTCTTACCCCAAAATATGTCATCTCAGCTCCCAATGAGCACAGATAAGCCAAACCTACGGCTATGATGAGCCACAAAGGTCTCTGACACTAGCACTAAGTCACATCAACCATCACAAGCCCTATCGGAAGCTACGCCTAGCTATAACACAAGCTAAAGCATCTAAGGCTCAAACCTAGCCTAAGGCCATCAATATCAATCCTAAGAAGGATAATCTCACCAATCCAATACGCAAGAAAAGCCATAGACCTAAGATAAGGATTTTGAGAGACTACGCTAGTCTAAGGCTCACTCTGAGTCAAGAAAATGGAATAGAAGGAGGAAAGCCCTACTCGGCAAAAACCTAAATCACATGGAATATATACTAAACAATATCTACTAAATCTCAGTCAAAGTGGAAGACCACAGCATGCATCAAAGCCGATCACACACGCTCCAAATCTGTCAAATTGATGCTTTCGACCTCCGAATCACCTCCAATTGCCGCCATGCTAACAAAACATCGATCATGATATCAATATAAATGTTTTAACATCAAATGCATATTTTTTAGAGATGGATCCAAAATTGGGTTTAAAATGGAATTGTGGGACACATACTGGGAATCTAAAATTTGACTCTTGAAACACAAAAAGCTCTGCGAATGCGGAAGGGACACCACGAATGCGGAGGGTCTAGCCACAAGGCCTCCGCGAACACAGAAGATGCCCCATGAACACGGAGGCCAAGCCTACTGGCTTCCACGAATGCGACCTAGGTAGCATGAACGCGAAGACCAAAATGGGTTTGTACTAGCTGATGCACATCAGCTAGTTTTGGCCACTTTTAAAACTCCGATAGGGTGCTCGAGATTCATTCAGAACTTCATGATCACAAACAAACTATTATACCCCACATAATTCGATGTTCCAGACTCAACGGCGTACTCAAAATTTCCATTTAAGGTCATTTTTTTAAAAAGTGGGTCCCACACCCAAGTACCATTTTGAGCTAAATTCCACAAGGATGCTCAGAATGAGACCAAAAGCCTCAAAAACTACATGAAAGGTCGTTCTAGATCAAAATCGATATTTCGGAACTAACCGCAGTGACGTAATTTTAATCTAAATGCATTTTTCAAGAATGTTGACCAAAGTCAACCTTAGGCCAAATTTCAAAGGCTAAAGAGCCAAATGGCCCCAAACTCGCATTGAATGTCTCGATACTCATGTCGACCACTCAACTAGCCTAGTTTGGCCATTCTAGAGCTAACAAAACCGTCATAATTCCGTTCTAAGGTCATTTTTCTAGAGTTTTGATCGAAGTCAATCATTCAAACTCTAAGAGCTCCAAAACAGGAAAACGGCATGAAACCCAAATGAACGACCAAGCGACCGAACTGTCAGTGCCAGCAAGTCATAAATGACTTGGTGTCACTATAGAAAAGCTCTAAATGCTGAAAAGATTGAAAAATGGAGAAAGTGACCTGGAGGCTCATTACAATTTCTCTTCTTCCTTTTCAATTTGCATTTGTTTAAATTTATTAGACATGTTCTTTGTATTTTTTTTTCTTTTATTCTTCTTATCTCTATTCATGTACTAGCTCAAAGAAACTCTTTAAAATATGAGAAATTATTATTAAAATTGAAATTGAGTTAGAAAAAATATTTATATAAAATAAGGTAAATAAAATTTATTTGAACGAAGAAATTTAAAAGTCGTAAATATTATTTTAACAATATCTATTTAACTGAATTTTCTTTCTTTAATTTCATAGTATTTCTTTCCTATTTTCTCCAATTCTATTGTAAAAAGATGATGAAAATTAAACTAAACTTATTTGATTTATTCATCATTTGTCTTTTTCTACCAATGACCTACCTAGTAAATTGAATTGAATGAACTAAAAAAACCATGATGTCATTTATTTATCTTTTAAATAAGCATTATAATATTACTAACTCAATCCTTACACCTTTTCAAAGAATCTTGATAATTTTCAAAGTAACATATAAGTAAATGAGCACTAATTCAGAATTTTTATAAAGTAGAATACTTCAAAATTAAAAAAAACACAAAAATTTTAAGAAGGCACGATCTAGCATGGAAAAAGTATGAAGAAGCTAAAATCGATAGGATAATGCAATTATGTCATGACCCAACCCACCGGTCGTGCGCGCACCTACTCTAGCACCTAAGTAGGAGAACCCTTAATCCCCTACCGAACTAATATGCAGAAATTAAAAATGGTAAACGATATTAAGCCAACAAAGTTATAAAAATACTTAGATTAATTTACCAATTCTAGTCCTATTAAAGGAAACATCTAACACCCCCAAAGATACTAGTATAAAACAAGTACAAGAGCTTCTACAAATACAAAGTATAAATAAAGTAATGACACAGGTCCAACCATAAGGAAGGGAGGGTAGAAGTTGTCGGAGAATCATCTTCGTATTCACCTAAGAAATATCACTGACCCTGCAACTAGACTATGCCAAGTGACATAGCAAGAGTAGTATCAGTACAAACAACACGTACTGGTAGGCATCATTGCTCAATATATATATATATATATATATATATATATACATATAGGAAACATAAGAAGAAACATAATCAATAAAGAATTGCTTCACCGACAACCATTACCTACCACTATCTCATTTCACGACACTCTAGTAGTTTTACACCCACCTATATGTTATTGGTCCGCTCTAACTCCAATTTATGAGCCCAAGATAAGATTACTAAAGCATAGGAAGTCTTATGAAACCATACTACCCCTAAGCCTACCGTGCTAGCCTCACACACTAAGAAGGTAACATGACATCACACGGTCCTTGATTCGTTCCCGCTGGTCCACAAAGCTTTACCAACCATTCTAAACCAGATACTTCCTTGCCAGGATGAAACCCTGTCACCCCACAATCACACCTCTTAGTAGTTTTGACCCTCACTTGCAAAATACAACACTACTAACACCTAAATGAACTCTATGTAACTAAAACCCAACCTAGCAATCCAACCTACATTCTTATGCCTGAACCTCATAGAGTATCACAGACTCTACAATATGGTCTAACAAGGTTACACAGCAGTACCCACAAATAGTATTGTACTTACTCCCAATCCTCAACTTGAATCAACCACTGAACCAGTGGAATTATTCACAGTAATATCAACCCTCGGTCTCTATATAGGAAATCACACTAATTCACATAATGATAGATACCAACTAGTCCTCTCATGGGACTATCAAAACATGTTTGTTCCTCTCGTGGAACCCACACTCAGGCTAATGGCATGTTGAAACGTGACACCCTATTCAATTATGTGTCAAAATGTGACACCCAATCTAATTATGTGACAGAACGTGACATCCAATCCAGTAATGTGTTGGAACGTGACACTCAATTCAAGAATGTGTCAAAATGTGACACCCAATCCCAACAAGCATAACTAATTATAATCACCATTACAATAAGTAGACATGAATGGTCACAAATACCCAATTTCTTGGCACACAATACATTAAACTGATAGTGCATATGGTTCATTTCATGCTTTCTCCTCTCCTTACTAATAAACGTACCATTGAAGCGGTTACAAACACATATCACACAATAGGGGAAGACAAGACCACCACTTACCCTTAATTCATCAGACAGTTCTTCCTTACCTAGAGCACATCAAATTTGATCACTAAAGATTTCCGTTTTTCTGCCCATTGCCCGTGCCCGAGGGCCTAACCACGAAACCTCCTATTAATTTCCCTTATACTAAGAATGGGCAAAGATTTAACTACTCAGATAAGAAAATCTAGCCTACCTAGGAGTGAAGCATCTGTGAATTTCGTCGGTTGGAACCTTTCTTTTGCTGAAATCTCCTTCTCCCTCCTTCCCAAGCCTAGAGCAGTATTCTGAGGGTTTCTGGGTAACTCTCACCACTTTTTAGCACTTAGGGGAAAAGGAAAAAAATAAGATTTTGCGACCTAAGTTCTGTTTCGCGATAATCCGCTCTGGCGGTAAGGATCCCGCTGGAGCGGCGCCACCGTTGCGAGAACTGTCACGCTCTAGCGGGATGGTGGGCCCGGTTGACATAGTTTTTCCTACGAATTCTCCTTTCCTAATTAACAATAGTTCAGATCGTTACAGATTAGTTAAAGCAGGTTAAAATCAATCTTTTCCTTCTCCGTCTCGCTCCATTTTCATCTTGTAATTTTCATGTGTTTTCTTCTTTATACTTTGAACCCTTTCATAGAAATTCTGACTCGACACTGAATAGTAGCCAAACACATTGTTTAACAATAAGAAATTAATGAATTACTGAAAGATATACTTCACAAAGAGTATTTATAATAGGGATAATTTTGTCTTGAAAAAAATAATCCATGTTTCTACTTGCGCTTTTTTCAAGAATCGCGAATATTTAGTTACTTTTAAAAAGCACTTTACTTTTTGGAAGTGCTTACACAAAATTATAATTATAATCAAGATTCTACAAAGTTAAATATATTTGACTTGTAATGAATATGTTTTAATGAAACGATGTAACATTTTACCTAATAAACTTTTCAAACTACTTTTAAAAGCAGTTTTCAAAATTCTTGAAACTTTACGAAGATTTGTTTATCCTTGTGAAAGGAAAAACAATGTAATTGAACTCCGTGAATTTTATGATAATTTTTATCTATTTTAATATTAATAAACTATAAATAAGTAAGAATCCTCAATAAATCTACAATCAGTGGTGGAGCCCGGATTTTTGTGAAGGGGGTTTAATCTATAAAGAAATAAGTCAAAAAATAGAGCAAAACGAGGAAGAAAATTAACCTTACCCACTAAATTTAACTTGTTTTGTCATGTCGCGTATAGTGTTTCTTCCTGCTCCATTGAGTCTTTTTAAATCTTTTTGTGATTTTTTTTCTTTTATTTTGTAGTGTTCTATTTTATTTTAATTTTGTTTAAATTAGTTTTCATACAATCATATGTTACTTTGAAAATTGTCAAGATTCATTAAAAATATTTAGGGATTGAGTTACTAAAATTATAATGCGTATTAGAAAGCTAAATAAATGGCATCAGTGACTTTTAGCTCATTTATTCAATTTATAAGGTTTGCCATTTGTAAAATAAGAAAAATAAAAGACAAGCAATGAATAAATCAAACAAGTTTAGTTTGCATCTCTCTAAAAAAAATAAGAAAGAAATATCATGAATATTCATGCCTTTTTAAATTTCTTCGTTCGATTAAATTTAATTTACTTTATCTTAAAAAATATTTTTTTATCTCAATTTCATGTTTAAGAACAATTCAAATATTTTTAAAGAATTTCTTTGAATTAGTATATAAAAAAAAGCTCCGTAAAAATAAAATGAGCAATAGAGATAAGAAGTATTGGGGAGAGGTGATTAGACAAGATTTGGTGCAACTCCATATTATCGAGGACTTGACCCTAGATAGGAAGGAGTGGAGGACGCATATTCAGGTAGAAGGTTAGTAGGGGTGAGGGAATTAGTGGAGGATCAGTGTATTATGTTATATATTGTGTCTCTACTATCACACTTTTTTTTATGTTAGTGTTGTTTCTTCATTGTATACTTTCATATTCACTGCTATGTTGTCTCTATTGTTTCTTATTCTTTTACTTGGGTTTAGGTACTTGTGTCAAGGGTCTTTCGAAAACAGCATCTCTACTTCCTCGAGGTAGTAGTAAGGTCTGCGTATACTCTACCTTCTCTAGACCCCACTTAGTGGATTCCACTGAGTATGTTATTGTTGTGCCTAATAAATTTGAACAAATGAAAATTGAGGAGGAGAAATGGCATAAAAAGGAAAATAATAATTAAAAAAATGAAGCTTCACATTGAGCCGAAATATTTTCCATTGGATTGACATTTTGAGCCCAAATGTTGAGCCCATATCAGCTTTGCTATTGGATTTTCTCCAAAGGAAAAAAAAGGGAGAAAAAAGTTGTTGCATAGAATTGAATCCAAGATATTGAAGCGATTCTTGTACCACCTCAACCACTAAGCTAAGCTCGTCGTTTATGTTAAAGGGGTTCATTTTAATCTATATACTCATAAAAACAGAATTTGACCCTATATATAGTGTAATTTTTCGACGAAAGGGGTTTGGGTGAACCCTCTGACCTTCATGTAGATCCACCCCTGCCTACAACCATCGGCATGAATAAGTTATATCTATTTAAACACACACAACAAATTCACTCTATAACTAATAACACAATTACCAATCAAAATTTAAAAAAAAACTGATGAAAAAATATAAGATCTTTAAAATGATTCATAAAATATACTCCATCTATCTCAATTTATCACACACTTTTCTTTTTAATCCGCCTCAAAAAGAATGTCACTTTTTTATAATAAAAAATAATTTAACTTTAAATTTTTTCTTTAAAATGATTTATAACAACACAAATAATTCATTTTTTTCTTTTGTTTGCCTACTAGTATATGTACCTGCACTATGCGCGGATAATATTAAACTAATATTTTTAATCGTTTGATATTGGAATGTCTCATTTGAGCATGTTAAAATCATATAACCTTAAAAAAAATTCAACTATCATATTATTTCTCAATAAAATACGGAAACAAAATGTCTACACTCACCCTTACACTCTAATGTGAGGTCAAAAATACATATTTTTAATCATTAATTGTCTCACATTTAGTCTTTTTATTTATCTTTTTTTGAGTATAAATTTTATGAATTTTGCTAACTAGTGTATTTTATTTGTAGGATTAATCTGACGCAAAAATAAAAAAAATTGAAGTCGTAATGAATTAAAGAAGAAGGATCAAAAAAAAAGCAAGCAGACAACTTAATGAATTAAAATAAATATTATATTAATATTTATATATATGCTGCAAATCTAAAAAGAAGAGAATGAATGGTGCATACTGCCACGTGGCAGATTTTGAAGAAAGGTGCAAATTAGTTGAAGGCGACACACAACTTGCTGCAAAATCCAATTTAATTTGGTTGTGATTTCCCAATTAGTTTTGAACTCAATTATTTTATTTAGGGTCTCCTACATCTATAAATAGTCCATAAAAATAATTATTTTGGAGAACTAACACACAACTCACAATTAACTTTTAACTTAGATCTTTGATTTTTATAGCTTGAGAATTTTGAAAAAGCCGTCGTGAAGACCGGAGAAAATTGGTTTATTCTTTCCTTGTCTATTTTTTTCATATCTTCAAGAATTCAAGATTTTGAATTTATTCTATTCAATTTTGTAAGTTCATAATTAAGATTTTGTCTATAATTTCTAAATTGTGATTTTCAAATTATGAGTAGCTAAATTGCATAATTGGGTTTATGGAAACCATGATGAATTATCGAAGTAAGTTAATGTAAACAGTGATTCTTGAATGATTTTTATGCATGTATTATTTTTTTCTTCGCTTTGATTGTTTTTTAACGGTTGCAAACGTTAGAACTCGCCTTATTCTTACTTGTCGGATCAAGGAAGTAATGAATGGGAAAATGGATATTTGGTGTTAATCATGCTCATCTAATTAGATTGAACGGATCAAGGAATAGCTAAATCTGGAGTCATTGGTAAGGGTTAGTAAAGCATACACCCATAGACGGATCAAGTTGCGTAGTGAAATTCACTTATTTGCCGGATCAAGGATTTAGGTGAACTTAACTTACCGATTTTGAATGGTAAGAACTAAAATCAATCACTAATACAATATTCTTTGTGAGTTATGAAATTGGAGAACACATTCCCAGTTACTTCATATAATCTAAAATACAAATAAATATTTAGTCCAAACTATTGTTGTTCATTTTATTTTTGTTTCAACTTAAGTCCCCCATTTTTAAATAACGACTATCAAGTTAAATTCTGCTATTGACAATATTCTTTCATATTCTCTGTGGAATCGACCCCGACTCATAGTTGGGTAAATATATTGGAAACGATCGTTTATATTTCTTTTTGAGAAGTATATTTGGACGTTATCACACTCCACCCCCCTCAATTTTTTATTTTTATTTTAAAAAAATATTCTACTCTCCTCACACCTCCACCCCCATGACCCCTTCACCACCCTATGACCCTAATACCCGACCTCTAATCCAGTTTACACGGGAAAAAATATTCATGTAATTGTAAAAAAAAACTTTTACTTCATAATTTTTAATTATATTGTTCACGATCTAAAGATATTGGATTGTTAATATCTCTCTCCTTCCCCTCCCCCCTCCTTTCCCTACCTATAACCAAAATCTATATGAGTGAAAATAATTATGTAATTACAAAAAAAATTGCATTTAATATTTTTTTAATTATATTGTTTACAATATAAAGATTTATGATTAACAAAAATAATTAAAAATTTTATTCTACTTTTCTCCCATATCTTCCGTTTAAAATTTATAAATAGTAATATGTGTATTATCTAATTATTTCATTATATTCTCAAAATTAGCTCAAATCCCCCAACCCCACCCCCAATCCCCTGTATTTTAATTACATTATGTACTCTAATTTGACTTTGAATTAAATTTATTTTATTGCGCTCAAAGAATAAACAGTTGAGTTTTCTTTTCTCGTATATCAAAATATAGAAATTAGAATAGATAATTTTGTTATGCATGATAAAATAAATTAAATATAAATTAGAAGACTCCAAAATAATCTAATGTGTTAGAATTATTTATAATTTAAAATTTAAGTTAAACACTTTATAAAAAAAAGTATATAAAATTTTATCTTTCCCTAAGAATTAAAAGAAATTTCATAATGCACGTAAAATTTCAATATGAATTTTAAAGGAAAAAGTAATGTCATGAATAAAGAGTTTTAATATGTAACTTGTGTACATTGTGTTTCATTATACTCCAAGTTACATCACTATCTAAGTTATATTTTTAGATTATGATTTAACATTTAGTGTTATGGCTTACTCGCATATACTTTAAAAACTATTTTATTTAGTCTTTTCCATTTCAAAATTCCATTTAAATTCAAATTGAAATTCAAAAATTAGCATTTGTTAAAAGAAGATTATTTTGTTATTCTTCCTTCTCCTTATTTTTTTTCAAATATAATGTTTTTATCTTGTAATATATATATTTGAATTAAGATAAATATTTAAAAATAATGAAATAATAATAGCAATTTTAAAACTAATACTATTATAATTATTATACTACTACTACTCATATTAGTTAAAGTATTTAGATACCATTTTCTATAATATTTTTCTCTTTTAATATATATGATGGATTTATCTATACTTACAGAAAATTTTTTTTTATTAAATATATATTAGATAAATAATTTCCAAACACACATAACATCAAAAAGATAAAATAATTGAGCACAACATTATTTTAGGTGAAAAAAATAAAAAACTAGAAACTACTCTCCTTTATTATTATATATAAATATATTTTTATCTTTTATTTAATATTTAAATTAACTATATTTAAATTATATTGATTGGATAAATAAAATTTTACAAAAGATAATAATAATTTAAGAAATTAGTCATATTAAGGCCAAAAGAAAAGAATGAAAAGGAGTCTACAAAAAAGTCTTTAGTATATTCATTTTTTTATAGACCTCGTAGTTATCTTTTAAATATGGTATTTGGTATTCATCGCAACAATTTTCTCTCTCTAACATCTCTCTAGGAACAAAGCTCTCAACTAAGGGCACTATTGTCATCAAGACGAATATGGGAGGGGAACCACCTCCCGACGTAGGAAAATTTCGTTCGAAAGATCGGAACGAAGATAACGACGACACGAATGCAACGCAAGTCGTAGCATCGGAAAATTCCACCCGTAGCCCCTCCAAAGTGCAAAATCAGTCGGCGATCACTGTAGCACTGTCGGAGGAGCAACTCGCCTGGGTTCATCACATCAACGATTTGGAGAAAGCTGGGCGGATTCGAATCGAACAAACAATTGGGGAATCATCAGCATTGCAAGAACTACACAATATGCAAAAATCAAATCGGTTGAATCATCCATGGTCGAGATATTCACTGGCGGCTGAAGAGGCGAAGTTAACTGCGCCGCCGCAGTTTCCATCACTCGTTCGACCTAGTTCCGGCCATGTTCGAGAGGATATGACCACTGGGGATTGTTCCCCAGACGATGGCGCACATAATGGGACAAGGTTCACCGGCGTAGCTATCGCCGGTGATAATATCGACGCCGGCGCCGGAGCTCCGGCAAGCTTAAAGGACCAAACTCAATGTCAAAATACTCAGCTGGACATGGAGCACCTCACAGGCATAAACAACCAGCTCGAATATCAATTTGGAATCTCAAATTTCAATTTGACCACTGACCGCGATTTTGGCACCGGAGCTCAGGCAACAATTTCATCTCAAAATCAATGCCAACTCACTAAGTTGGATAAGGAGAACCTACCAGGTATCCAAAACCAGCTCGAATCTCTACCAAAAGCTTCGAATTTTAATTTGAATTCTGAACGTGAAGAGGTCGCCGGAGCTCCGGCGAGCCAATTGGTTCAAGGCATAGTTCAACAGGTTCGTGACAGTGTTGAGAAGCTTCCTAGCTATGTGGCAAGCCTCGAATCACTACCAATCGAGTCAAATTTGAAAAGTCGTCAAGACGACAACCACAGTGGGGTCGCCGGAGTTCCGGCGAGACAAATGATGAGGGGCCAATATCAAAATGTTCCTAAGGCTGTTGTGAGGCTTCCTACACAAACTACAGACCCCAAATTAGCTCCGAAAAGTTCAAATCCAAAAAGTCGTCAAGACTTGCTTGAGGAAGATAGTCACAGTCACAGTGATGTTAGAACTGAGGAGATTACATTGGCAAATTATCAATCTCAGTACCTTGCCAATGGTATTCAATCCCAAAATAATCAAACGAATCAAATGCCAAAAGGATTGAACCACCCCCACAGCAGCAGCTCAACCACAGGAGCACAAGGTAAGTCCTCTCACTCTCTTGAACTCAATATGCAGGGTCAGTATATTTGTTCCCCTAATGACATGCAAATACAGTCTAAGCATATTGAGAATCCTAATAATCTTGTGCAATGTTTGAATAATAATGTGGTGCCTAATGTTAATGAGTCTATCCATCACATTGGTAAGCATAGTGCAGATGGGCATCCCTCTAATCCTATAATTGTTGATGCTAACTTGTTGAACTCCAGGGGAGCTTGTGAACTCCCTGGTACTGCTCCTAGTATGGTCATGCAGGATACTGAGCATACTAATCCCAAGCCTAATACCAACTCTCAAAACAGGGCCAACAACATGATGCAAATGCATAAGCCTGTAAGTATTCAAAATAGCTTCCCTAAAGTCTCCTCCAATTTTGATAGGCTTAACCCCACTAACCAGGGCCCCAAACCTGTTAGTAACCAGCCCCAGCCAATAGAAAGCATCACTAAAAATCCCCCAAAGAACCAGTTCCCTAATAGAAAGGAACAGGTCCCTCAGCCAGCCCCATATACAGTCATCCAAACCTTTGCTTCCAAACTGAGGCTGAACCAAGCAAAAAATGATATCCCTCTTAATTTGTCTGCTCCTATTTACACCACCAGACAAGGCCTACCAGCTGTCATTTATGACAAAGAGGATTTCATGGTGAAATTGGCTGAAAAGTGTAAATATACCCTTGTTGGAAAATTCAGCAACACTATGCCTAAGGTGGAGCTAATAAGGAGAAGCTTCATTCTCCAAACTCAATTGGTAGGGGGTGTTAAAATTGCCCACTTCAATGCCAGACATGTGTATATTGACTTGGACAATGAATTGGACTACACAACTGTGTGGACCAAGCAAAGAATGACCATTGAAGGCCAATCCATGAGGATACAAACATGGACTCCAACTTTTAGGCCTGAGGAGGAGACTCCCATTGTCCCAGTCTGGGTTGCCCTTCCTGAACTCCCCTGGCACTGTTATGATAAGGAGTTCCTGACCACTCTCCTTGCTCCTGTAGGGAAAGTACTCTTCATGGATGCAACCTCTATTCAGAAGACTAGGGGAAGTACTGCTAAGGTAAGAGTGCAGGTCAACCTTACACAAGAAAGACCCCATCATGTATGGCTTGGGCATGACAAAAGTGATCCTACAATAGGAAGATGGCAGGAACTTTTATATGAGAGTGTACCTGAGTATTGCATGTATTGCAAGCATCAGGGGCACAAGGTGCATGTGTGTAATATCAAGAGAAGAGATGAAGAACAAATGAAAAAGAAAAGTTCTGAAAATACAACAAAAAATACAAGTCAAACTCAGAGAGAGAGCAAAGAGCACAACCAACCTCAACCTGACAACTTACAGGTGCACCAAAATCCTTTGACATCCAATATACCACAACAGTCACAGAACAATAAGACTAGCAAGGAGGACAATGCTTGGCAAACTCAGAGAAGGAAACAGAACAAAGGACACATTAATGGCCAGCTGAACCAAGAAACAAGAGCTGCAGGAGTATTAACCAAAGGTAAGTATGTTGCAGTGCAGCAAAGCAAAGTAAATCCAGGTAAAACTACTACTTCTATCTCTATTCCAAATGTTCATGTTGATCTTTCTATGCAAGACCAACCCACTAACCAAATTGCAGGGAACACACACATTCAAAAGAACTCAATAGTGAGGAGTTCATCAACAATGCAGGAAAGCACTCCAAATCAGAGACAAGGTATTGACTTATCTCTCCCACAAACCCCATCCCCCCATATTGTATGCACAAGTACTATCTTAACAGGTATTTCTCAAGGGAACAATGCTGCAAGGAACTCAGGTATTGACTTATCACTCCCAATACCCCTGAACCTCCCAAAGATTAATATTGTTGCTGCTGATCTGGTAGTTGAAGGAGGAAAGGCTGGAAGTGTACAGGAGAACCCCACTAACATGCAGGATGGGGAAACCAATAGGGGAGGGATACCCCCTCATGCTATGCATGAGAGTATTGTTGAACTTACCATGCAAGCTAGCAAAGGTGCCATGGCCAAAGATCTGGGATCTCATCCCAGTACTAGTGGTAAAAGTACTACTATTCAGAAGAATAAGCTGAGCAAGAAAAGAAGAGAAGCCATCAAAAAGAAAATAAAAGAAATGAACTCAACTGAGAAATGTCAAACTCCCAAAATGGACAGTGTGATAGTACAGCAAGGGGAGCAGGGGTGTCAACAAATTGTCTTAGATGATGACCAGGTGGGGATGAACATCACTCCTCTCCAAGCCCATTGCATTCCTACATCTCCCAGAAATCCAGCTGAAATCATCACTGAGAGAGCTACTGATCTACCTCAGCTCACCTGCACCCTCAACATACAAGAAGATGAGTATGCTGTGTGTGAGTCTGAGAATGAGGAAGATTCTGATGACCAGCCTCTGGAAGATGAAGAGGACAGTGATTATCAACCAATGACTGACTCTGAGGATGAGGCTGCTGTGAGTGAAATTAAGGCTTCCAGCCCATTCAGGGACAAGGTGCATGAGGATGAGGTCCAACTGGTTGCTAAGGCCCAGGGATCATCTGATGCACATAGGGTCACTCATTCTGAAGATGTGGAAGACCATGACCATGGGGAAGAGGCACAAAAAGAAGATCACCTGGAGGCATTCAGATCTACAATGACAGCTGTATTGCAGAAGGAAAGTCAGCAAGACAAGGAAAAGAAGGAGCCACCCTCTAAAAGTAAGCAGACAAAGAAGAAGACTAAACAAAGTATCATCAGCAGTTTTGCTAATGTTGTTGTCAACAGCAACATCAACACTAGGTCCAAAACTCAAAAACCCTGATGATTAGTACAATCTGCTGGAATGCAAGGAGTATTGATACTCAGGGGACCCTTGATAGGTTACAAAGGTTGAAAGACTTTCATAAGATGTCTATCATAGCAGTGCTGGAACCTTTTTCCAACAAATCTCAAATTCAGTTCCACAGAATTCAGCTAGGTATGGATAATGTTATGTCCAACTCCAATAGCAAAATCTGGTTATTCTGGAACAAAGACATTGCCTGCAACATTTTGGACCAGGATGAGCAGCAGATCACTTGTGAGATCAATCATGTGGCTTGTCCTAATAGCTACCTCATTACCTTTGTCTATGCAAAGTGCAAGGATTACATGAGAAGAGACTTATGGGACAAGATGTTGCAGTTCTCCAGTAAGGAGAAGCCTTGGTGCACCATTGGAGACTTCAATGTTATTACAGATGTTGAAGAAAAGATGGGGGGCCAGCCATATAATATGAACAAGAGCTTTGAGTTTATTAGTGTGATAGAAGCATGTGGACTCACTGATCTGGGGTTCTGTGGGCAGAAGTTCACCTGGTGCAACAATAGGGACAAAGATGCTAGAATTTGGAAAAGACTTGACAGGGCCATGGTTAATGACTCTTGGTTAGAAGTCATGCCTGTAACAACTGTCAGTCACTTAGCCTCCACAGGATCTGACCATTGCCCTCTATTGATGGAAAGCAGGGCAAAACAAGGTAATGTTATCAAGTATTTCAAATTTCTAAACTGCTGGACAGACAATGACAATTTCCTTAGCACTGTAAAAGCATGTTGGGATAATCTTGTGGAAGGAAATCCAATGAGAACCTTCCAACAAAAGCTGAAAAGAGTTTCTAATACTCTTAGTAAGTGGTCAAGAAATGAGTTTGGGGACATCTTTGCTTCAGTAAAAGAATATGAAGAGCAGGTGAGACAAGCTGAAGAGAAAATAATCAGTGACAATACTGAAGAGAACATGTCCAAGCTACATCAGATCAATGCTCAGTACATCAGATATCTGAAGATGGAGAAGGCTATCTTAAAGAAGAAAAGTCAACTTCATTGGTTCAAAGATGGAGATGCCAATACCAGCTATTTTCATGCTATTATCAGAGGAAGAAGAAGAAGGTTATTCATCCATCAGATTAGTGATGAACAAGGCAATACTATTCAAGGTGAAGACAATATTGCAAGAGCTGCCACAGCACACTTTGAAAAAATATTCACTGGAGAAGAGAGACTGATCAGGGAAGATGTTCTTAAGTGCATTCCAAGGATGGTTACAGAGGAGCAGAATGAGAGCCTGCAAGCCTTACCTACTATGGATGAGCTGAAGAAAGTTGTATTTTCTATGAGCCCTACATCAGCTGCTGGACCAGATGGAATGAATGGGAAATTCTTTCATTCATGCTGGGATATCATCTGTGAAGACCTACTGAGATTAGTCCAGTATTTCTTCAATGGACATGGTATTCCCAAGTTTATTTCTCATGCATGCTTAGCTCTACTTCCTAAGAATGAGCATCCCAACAGCCTATCAGAATACAGGCCTATTTCTCTCAGCAACTTCACTAACAAGATCATTTCTAAGTTGATAAGCATCAGAATTGCTCCTATATTGCCTCAGCTAATCTCAGATAACCAATCTGGATTTGTTAAAGGTAGGAGTATTGCTGAGAACATAATGCTAGCTCAAGAAATCATCCACAATATTAAGAGACCAAAGGCTGGGGATAATGTGGTGATAAAGCTGGATATGGCCAAGGCCTATGATAGGGTCTCTTGGTCATTCATTTGTATGGTCATGAGGAAAATGGGGTTTGGAAAAGTGTTGATTGATATGGTTTGGAGGATTATGTCAAACAATTGGTACTCAGTCATCATTAATGGTGCAAGGCATGGCTTCTTCCACTCTACAAGAGGACTCAAGCAAGGAGACCCCCTATCCCCTACCTTATTCATCATTAGAGCTGAAGTTCTGTCTAGGCTTCTCAACAATCTTCATCACCATCATTTATACACAGGATTCCAGATGGAAAGAAGAGGTCCTCAAGTAAATCACTTGAGCTTTGCAGATAATGTGATCATTTTCACATCTACCAGCAACTTCTCACTTACACTGATTACCAAAACTCTTAAACTGTATGAAGCTATTTTAGGACAAATTATCAATAAAGATAAGAGTCAAACCATGATGCCACTGAATACTCCCTCTGGTGTGGTGGATAGGGTCAGCATGATCACAGGATACAAATGCACTCATGGCCCAATCACTTACCTAGGCTGCCCCCTATATATAGGAAGACAAAGGATCATATACTTCTCTAGTATGGTTTCTAAGGTTCTAAGCAGGATTAGGGGATGGCAGACTAAAATGTTAAGCTATGGAGGTAGAGTCACCTTGGTGAAATCAGTGCTGCAATCCATTCCTATACACCTGCTGTCAGCTATCAGTCCTACCAAGACAACCATGAATCAGATCAGAAGACTAATTGCTGACTTCTTTTGGGGATGGGATACTGAAAGAAGAAAATATCACTGGGCCTCTTGGGATACTCTCAGTTATCCTTATGAGGAGGGTGGTATAGGTGTTAAAAAATTAGAGGATGTGTGCTTATCCTTCCAATACAAACAGTGGTGGACTTTCAGATCAAAGAAGACACTATGGGGGGAATTCCTTAAAGCAAAATACTGCCAAAGGGCTCATCCAGTCATTAAAAAGTGGAACACAGGACAGTCCCTAATGTGGAAGCATATGATGAGCAACAAAAAGGATATAGAACCTCATATACAGTGGTGGATTAAGTCTGGAACAAGCAGCTTTTGGTGGGATGATTGGCTAGGGGTAGGCCCCTTAGCTTACCACAATGAAAGTCTCCCCAGATTGAATAACTCTATTGTATCAGAATTCATGGAAAATGGAGGATGGAATGAAGAGAAAGTAAGAAAACATGCACCCCCTCAGCTGGTGCACAGAATTCTCAGCACTCCCATCAGCTACAATCCAAATATGCAGGATCAAGCTTACTGGAAGCCTAACTCTCATGGTAATTTCACTTGTTCATCAGCCTGGGAGTTGGTAAGGAAGAAAAAGACAAGATCAACCACTAACAGCAACATATGGCACAATAGTATTCCTTTCAAGGCCTCTTTTCTGCTTTGGAGAGCTTTCAGACTTAAACTCCCCACAAATGACAGAATAGTAGCATTTGGACATGCTCCTGCAGCATGCTCCTGTTGTTATAGAGCAGGTCTTGATAATATAGAGCATATCTTTGTATCAGGTTACTTTGCACAACACACATGGAAGCACTTCTCAGGGTACTGGGGTCTGCAACACAGCAACATTCCTCTAAAAAACCTATTGATGAGGTGGTGGCTAATCAAAACTAACAATGAGCTACATAAGTTAGTAATGCAGGCCACCCCCATTTTTGTGTGTTGGAATCTATGGAAGAATAGATGTGCATGCAAGTATGGAGGCAAGAAGTCTAATGCAACTAGAGTAATATTCTCAATATCCAAAGATCTATATATGCTTATCTCCACTGTGTATCCATATATTGATTTGCCAAGTAATTGGGCAGATTTGGTTACCATGGTTGAAAAAAGCCAACATGAATTGAGAATAACCAAAGTATGCTGGACTAAACCACAGCCTACAATGATCAAGCTAAACACAGATGGGAGTGCCCTTAACAATCCAGGGAAGATAGGGGCAGGGGGCATTCTAAGGGACCATAATGGAGTGTTAATATATGCTTTTGCATCTCCACTAGGTTGTGGTTCTAATAACCAAGCTGAAGTGCAGGCAGCAATTATTGGTATTCAGTGGTGCCTACAACATGGATACAGCAGGGTAGCCCTTGAAGTGGATTCTGAACTTCTAATCAAGTGGCTCAAACAAGAGGCTAAACCTCCATGGAACATTGTTGCTTATACTACTGAACTGCAGGTATTGGTTAGCAAACTGGAGACTTTCCAGTTCAGTCATATCTTTAGGGAAGCTAATTACACTGCAGATTCACTCTCAAAGGAAAGCCACATGAAAAGCTATACACAACACTACTACAGCTTTCAGCAGCTTCCAAGAGAGACCAAGGGACATTACAAAATGGACAAAGCTGGCATGGCTAGCTTCAGGAGAACCAAGATGAAGAAGATCAATCAACCACATTGAAGGAACTTCTTCATACATTGAAATATTAACTGATATTAATAATGATAATCAGGTCCATTGAAAAAGGGAGAGTCTCCCTAATTTACTGCTCTAATAGGATAATCTCCTTACCAATAGATTTAGGATTTAGCAGGATGGTACAGGGCAGCAGGTGCAGGGTGAGGAGTAACATGTGGACCTGTCCAATGGCCCCCAAACTTTGCAGGATGGTAGAATATATTATTTTGACAAGTCCCAAGAAGTTTCAGCCCAAACGGATAATTGGAGGCGTTAGGCGAGCAACATGGAAACATTCAGATGCCTTAAGCCTAAAGAGAGGGTCTTTAGTAATTTGGACCCTCCAACTTGGGAAACAAGTCTTCAAACTTTGCAGGACTAAAGGAGAGGATATATATGCTAACTCCATAAAGTTTCAACTCAAATGGATAATTGGAGACGTTAGTCGAGCGACTTGGAAAATGATAACACTCTCCAAAGCTCTTACTGAGGTCCCTTCTTTATTTCTAGTCTGTGTATATTATGTTTTGTTTGGGCTTGTTTGCTGTATTATTGCAGGTGTCTGGAGTAATATATTAGCATTCTTCAACAACAAATACATAGACAAGAGCACAAAAACAACTTCCAAACACCCTGCAACCCCTAAGCTTCAGCAGGGCAGCAGGTGCAGGGTGAGGAGTAACATGTGGACCTGTCCAATGGCCCCCAAACTTTGCAGGATGGTAGAATATATTATTTTGACAAGTCCCAAGAAGTTTCAGCCCAAACGGATAATTGGAGGCGTTAGGCGAGCGACATGGAAACATTCAGCTGCCTTAAGCATAAAGAGAGGGTCTTTAGTAATTTGGATCCTCCAACTTGGGAAACAAGCCTTCAAATTTGGCAGGACTAAAGGAGAGGATATATATACTAACTTCATAAAGTTTCAGCTCAAACGGAGAATTGGAAACGTTAGTCGAGCGACTTGGAAAATGATAACAGTCTCCAAGGCTCTTAATGAGGTCCTTTCTCTATTGCTAGTCTGTGTATATTATGTTTTGTTTGGGTTTGTTTTCTGTATTATTGCAGGTGTTTGGAGTGATATAGCAGCACTCTTCAACAACAAATACATAGAGAAGAGCACAAATACAACCTCCAAACCCCCTGCAGCCTCTAAGCCTCAGCAGGGCAGCAGGTGCAGGGTGAGGGGTATCATGTGGGCCTGTCCAAAGGCTCCCAAAATTTGCAGGATTGTAGCATATGTTATTTTGACAAGGCCCAAGAAATTTCAGCCGAAACGGATAATTAGAAACGTTAGGCGAGCGAGCTTGAAACAATTAGCTGTCTTAAGATTAAAAAGGAAGAATTTTGCTAAATTGAAGCTCCGTCTTGGGAAACAAGCCTCCAAACTTTGCATGGATAAAGGAGAGGATATATATGCAAATTTCAGAAAGTTTCAGCTCAAACGGATAAGAGGAGACGTTAGTCGAGCGACATGGAAAATGCTAACAGGCTCCAAAACTCCCTTTGAGATCCTTTCTCTTCTATTAACCTGTACAGGTCCTTGCTTGTCTTTGGCTATTTGCTGTGTAATTGCAGGTTGTTGGAGATATACACCAACATGCTTTAACAACAAATACATGGAGGACAACATTGCTACAGGACTCTCCATGACTGAAACAAAAGGAGTGTGCAGAAATGGAGACTCCTATTGTTTTTGGTACTTGTTTGGTTGTATGTATTCCTTTGTTTGTTTTTGTTTAGGTGCAATACCTACTGGGGAGCCACACACAAACAACTTGAACCAGATCACAAGAGAGGATCCTCTGTTCTGTGAAGCATGCTCCAACACAAAATTGGAGCTGCACACAAACCTACAGCAGTTTCTCCACTCCATCCATGAATTCTCTAAAAGCTCAACACTTGCAGTAGCCCATTGTGCAACCCCTGTCCTGCTGGCTCCTGTTTGTTGTGTAGCTGCAGGTGTCAGGATGGACTCACTAACATGTTTTATCAACACCTACATAGAGCACAATACAGATACAACCAACAAAACAAATACCTTCACTAAGAGGCCTACAAAAGAATTGTGCAGAATGGCAATTAGCTCCTGGTTTTTGTGTTTGTTTGGTTGTTTGTATTTGTTTGATTGTTTTTGTTTAGGTACATCAACAACTGGGGAGCTATTCCATCAGAAATTGGAGCTGCCTACCAGGATTCCACAGAAGCAATCTCATTACATCCACTCCAACCTTTGGCTTTGTTCTTCTCAGCCTGTTTGGCCATGGCCTTTTTTCATTTATGCAGGCCCTCTTTGGAACTGCTATGAGAGCTGCAATATCCTGGGGCTCCCATGGAGCAGCACACTCAGCCTTCCATCCACACTCTCTAACATAAACACACCACAGCAAACACTCCACCAACTGGCAGCACATAAAGAACATGGATACAGCAGCCTGCAGATCTCCTTGTTTGTGAGGTTTGGTGGTTTTGTTCTATGCAGGTACCCCAGCTACAGCTCTCACCAATGTAGCTGGCAGACCTTCCTTGGAAATGCTAAAAGGGTTGCAGTAACCTGGGGTTGCTTTGGAGCAGCACAATCAGCTTGCCAACCACTTTCTCCATTATCAACAAACCTCAGCAACAACTCCATCAACCTGCAGCAGACAAGAAACATACACAAGTTTGTTGGTTTTGTTTTGCTGTGCAGGTATTCCAAGAAGTCTAACCAACTCAAAACAATGACCAACAAGCAGCCTAGGGAACCTGCAGCCATCAGCTCTAGCAACCTGCAGATTGGCAGGTGGAAGCCAGCTGCAAGTTCTTATAATTATGTGCTTGCTTGTTTGTTTGCTTCTTGGTTTATGCAGGTTGATGGAGATACAACCAAACAAGACCTGCACACTTCTTTGGTTGTATGTTTTGTTGGTTTTGTCTGGCTGTGCAGGTACTCCAAGAAGCTGAACCACTTCAAAGCAAGGACCAACAAGCAGCCTAACTACAATGGCAACAACAAGAAGTTGCACACAAATCTGCACCAGCCTGTTCATTTCCCACAGTTGCCTCCCCCTTTGTTAGTTGCTAATGCAGCACAGCAGCAGCAATATGCAGCATATGCAGCACACAAGAGCCATTGTTTGCTTGTGTGTTTTTCTGGTGTTGTTTGCATTTGCAGGTACCAAAAAAGGGATCTACTACTGAACCTAACCTGCAACAACAAGCATGCTATCACTGCAGCTAGAGAGGTAGCAAGGAACTGGATACAGGACTGCAACAACCATGTTTGTTTGTCTCCTTGGCTACTTATAGGTGCAGATCCTCATAATTGTAAACAACTGGATACTAAAGCATGGCTTACTAGGGTGGTCGAATGCAGCTACACTTGTTCTGATATTCAGGCTCTCAATTTTATCCACAACAACTCCAAGGCTGTTAAATACTATAGCTCCATATATTTCCTCTCCTTTCAGCCACCATAGCTGATAATCATGATACTGATGCAATGACACATCTCACCTGGATTTACTTGGTACGACAAGACTAGAAAGAGCAAAGATGAAAAGAATTTTCCCATCCCATGTGAGATAGAAGTTTCGTATACTTGTTCTTCTTCAATGTAGCTATGTCCGGTACGTAGCATAGTTGGAATAGGACTAGTGTAGGTTACTTTCATTTTTTTCTCATGGAAGGGGAGAGTCTCCCTCATTTATGCTTTCATAGTTGAAATTGTACCGGGAGGAGTCCTCTCACAGGTTTACTGCTTTCTAGTTATAGTTAGTCTCTTTTTGTATCGGGGATGAGTTAGCCGACCTTAATAGGTTAGCCGACTTATGAACCACCATAGGATTGGAGGTAAGGTTTATGTCCCCCTCCTTGTATTTTATTTTGATTATTTATGTTAAGGCTTGGGGGTGTTGCTTAACCCCTGACTGTGCACGAGAGGTGGGAGCCTCGTGTAGGGTCTGTTCCCGTAAAAAATAAAAAAAAATAAAAAAATGGTATTTGGTTAAACATAAAGAGTTTCCATTTCAATTAATGATTCTTATCGAATACAATTTTATCTCAATTCAAATTCAGTTATCTGTACATATAATTTTTGTATATTTAGGTTGACATTGTATCAAATTATGCACTTTAGTTTTTAAAATTATTTTTTTAAAATTCGATGAAACTTTTTTTTGAATTATTAAATTCAAAAAAAACTATAATTTATTAACAAATAATAAGTTTATCTTAATATGTGAATAATTTCTATGCCAAAGAACTTACAATTCAAATACCTCATGTACTTTTTCTTGCTTCTGATGTATTTTTTTGTTTTTGGTACTCATATAATATAATAATTACTTCTTGTAATACCTGCAACACAAACAAACACACACAAAAATATAAATTATAATGGGTACTTAAATGAATAAATCGATACTTTTCTTATTAAAATGAAGTAAAATATAAACCAACTCATCACCCCGGCCCCATCCACCCCAATAAAAAAAATAACAACATGTTAATCATCATGTGATAGAATTTGGTCTATTAAAAGTTAAATTTGATAACTCAAAGTTTGATTGAAAATGAAACAACGAAAATTATGAGGAAGAAGTCAAATAAAAAACAACACAATATATACCATCCAAAATCAGTTTTGTACGTAAATAACTATGAATAGAACACCTTAAATAAGTTAATAGATGATAAAAAAGAATTGTTTTTATTAGAACAAAATTATTGAGTTATCAATTGTTCAATCTTTTTGCCTTTATTTAAAATTTCTTCAACATCATATTAAATAAATAGACCATCACCTACACAAAAAATATATATGAACAAATAAAAAAAATATACCCTCTGAACAAAAGCTATTGAATTACAAGTTACTCATTCTTCTTGTTTTAATCAAAATTTCTTGCAATATCTGATTAATATGTAGACCATCACAAAAAACACATAAAATAATACGAGAACTTATTTTAATTAAATAACAATACAAAAAATGATAACAAAAGTTAGCATTTAAAATGCTAAAATGCTTGACTAAAATTCTCAATAAAAGAAATTTTTGTTATTCATTTAAATGTATTTATTTTTATTAAAAAACAAATGAGCAACATTAGAATGAAAAGTCATACTTACTTCAATTCAAGCTTGTATATAGTAAATTAGCCTATAATATGGCCATCACTGATATGCATATAAAAATGAGAATATTAACACACAAAAAACTTTCTAGATTATGAAGAATAAAGTAAATAAATGGATCATAAAGTTAATGATCAGCAACAAAAGAAGAGAATAAAGAGAAGTTAAGAAGCAAGAATCGTATTCTAATTCAAATTTCATTTAAATTTGAATTCAAATATCATATCAATCTTTTAAAAGAAGATCTTTTTATTAATTATCTTTATCGTTATTATTTTAAATACAATGCATATTTTTCTTATAAGCTAGATATTAAAATTGAGAGAAATATTTAGAATCAATAAAATATAATATTTTTTCCCTACGACTTTTTTACCTCTTTTTCTCATTTATTATATTTTGTTCCCTCTTTTCTATACTCATTTATTATTTGAAATTATTTTCTGATTTTAGAATTCATCTAATAAAAGTCAAAGTTGTTTGTTGGGAAAATGAGCTAAAAGGAATTTTTGAGAGTGGAATGAAGGATAGGGGATTTCTATTTCTTTTTCCTTTTCTTTTGTTATAAACATTTAATTAAGGGTTAATTATGAAGAGATGGGGTTGAATTAGAATATTTAAAAGTTTAGGGTAAAAATTAAAAGATAAAAAACTTTTAATAAAACCCTAAATTTCGTTCATTTTTTCCATTTTTTTAAACGCTCTGCTCTCATTTTCCCTCCTCTCTTCTCTTCTCTTTTCTTTTCTCCACTTTTTTAAACGCTCTTGTTCCTTTTCCCTTTCATCTTCTTCTTCCTTAACTTCTTTGCCTTTTTTCTTCTCCGTTTTTCCCTTTCTTTTCAAACTTTTTGTGTTTTCATCATCTTCTTCTTCGGATGTTGTCATCCTCATTTTTTTTCACTCCGATTTGATTGTAAAAATTATAATTTTTTTTTGATATGTTGTTTATATAAACAGGAGTTGTTCAAGCAATCAAGAGATGCTATTTAAACTACTCTAAGTTGTTTAGTTCAAACAACAGAAGTTGTTTAAACAATCAAAAATTGTTTAAACAACCAAAAGTTGTTTAGTTCAAACAACCAGAAGATATTTAAACAATCCTAAGTTGTTTAGGTATTTTTTATGATTCTTTAGTTAAAACAATGAGAATATTTTAAATATCAGCTAGTTGTTTGGAGAGATATGAAAATATTTGCTAATTATTTTGGAGACCGAGATATGAAAATATTTGTTAGTTGTTTAGACAAATGTTTAAACATCTGCTAGTTGTTTGGAGGTGATGATGACGTGGAGGAGGGGAGGTGGGGGAGGATGGGGCTGAGGGGTGGATGGGGGGTAGGGAAAAAAAGAGAGGGAGTCTTTTGTAAATTAAAAAAACTTGTGGGTTCTTAAAATATGTGTCATTATCACTAATTAAAAGTCCCTTTTACTTCATTTTCAAGACTTGTGTCCAATTTTTTTTATTTACACTCTCAAAAGTCTCTTTTAATTCAATCCCCCAGGTTTGTTGGTTAACTATATATACACGATAAATAATTTTAAAAAATGTTCAATTAGAACAACTCCTACAAATTAGGAGTCTAAAGTGTAGCATCTTTATGATAGAACTCTTTAGTGTGATAATTACTATATCTAATATTTATTGTTTAAATAATTTTAATTCAAAATTAACAATTAAAACTTTTTATTACAAAATATATTAACTTTGTTCTAAAATTATCAAGTGGCTTTTCAATAGCTTGTCACTTGGTTTAACTATATTGCAAATTACTCTCCTTTATTATATACTAGTTACATGAGCACGTGCAAGTACGGACCCAATATATATTATTTTATTTATCTCAATTTTTGAGGCAATGATTGACTTACACCTTGTTTCGATGGTTGTTATCTGTTGTATTGTATTATATTGTATTGTTAATTTAAATAAAATATTTTTTTGATTGTTAATTAAATTCTATTATATCGTATCATTTAAATTCATCATTAGGTCACGGCGAAAAGACCCATTTTATGTAACGACCGATTTGGTGTGATCGCGTCGTTACCTTAATATTTTCTTCTCATTTTATCTTTATTTTTTATTTAATAATTATATTTCATCATTTATCCTATCTTTTCATAGAAGCTCTACCCCGTACCTTACTTTTCTTGTAAGTTTATCATCCAAATCATTTATAGTGCGATACAATACAATACAATACGATACATTATAAACATTACGTAACAACCATCCAAACAAAGTGTTAAGAGAGTCAATTAAATTTTTATCTGATTTTTGAATAATTTAAATTATTAATTATTATGATTTATAGTGCTTTTTACGTAATTACAATAATATATATCACTCCCTCCGTCTCAATTTATCTGGCACAAGCAAAATTTCGAGAGCTAACAAAACTTATAATATTTTGTAAAAATATTTTAAATTATTAATTTTTCCAATTTATAATACACTTTTTTGTAATATTTAAATAATTTACATATTAAAAAGGAAAGTAAGACAACTTAAGTAAAATGGAGAAAACACAAAATATAAATAGAGAAAATGAAGTAGAAGGGGAAATCGGTCAATTCATCACTGATCCTAAGCTGCTCACATTCTCTTCTAAAATATTTAAATATTTTAAATCGTTAATTATTGTGATTTATAGTACATTTACCATAATTTTTCAATAATATATGTTACTTCATCTATCCCAATTCCCAATTTATGTGGCATAGGAAAAATTTCGAGAGCTAACCAAAATTTCAATACGTTTTAAAATAGGGTCTAATATATGTTACTCCATTTATCTCTATTTATGTGACACTTATAGAATTAGGAGAATAACCAAATTTTTACATGATTTTTAAATATTTAAAGTTGTTAATTAATGTGATTTACAGTACTTTTAACGTCATTTTCAAATAATATATGTCACTCACTTTGTCCCAATTTATGTGGCACATGTGAAACTTTGAGAGTCAACCAAATTTTTAATATGCCTTTTAAATATATTTTAAATAGTTAATTATTGTGATTTATAATGCTCTTACTTAACATAATTTTCAAATTATATGTTGGTAATAGCTAAAAGCCCCCCCAAGCTATAATCGAATTTTCAATTACACACTCAATCTTCATGGGGGTCCTATCACCTTCCTGAATTGTTTAAAATTGAAATTATCGCATCCCTAAATGCTTATGTGGCAATGTGAGTGTATTTCAATCTTTTTGAGAGAGTGAAGATCAAAAACAAATCTTAAAATTTTATTTTTCCCCTTTGTTTATTTTTCATCTTACTTTTAATTTTTTATAAACTATTTTTATAATACATTTGACTTTTTGTTAAACATAATTTTTTTTTACTTTTCTCTTTTATTTTCTTATCCTGACATTTTTTTTTCTTTTTGTCCTCTCTTTTTCCTCAACTTAACACTCACCCACTATCATCTCATCTACCTTGAACCACCACCACCACAATAGCCCCATCAACTCATCATCTTGAAATAATTTCTTCTTGATTTGTCTTTACCATTAGCCAAAACTAACACTACAAATCACTCTTAAAATCATCAAATAATTATTAAAATAATTACTCATATTATCGAAAAAATCAAATCGTCATTAGTTTCACTGCTCCAAAAAAATTGCACAGAAAAGAGACAAAAAAGTCAGAAGAAGAAAGAATGGAAAACAAATAAAAAAAAATAATTATTGGACACCTTTCATCATAAAATTCATTTAATTACTAAAGTCTTCTTAAAAAAAATTATTAAAGAAATTCAGTCAATTAAAACCACCATGACTGTAAAATAATTTTTTTGATCAAGAATTTCATAAAGTAAGCTAAAAATGAGTTATTGGGTATATGATGTGGGTCTTCATCCATTTTTTTTTCATTTTATCAATCTCATATTAGATCAAAATCAATACCATTAATCTACTCCTCGTCGGAAAAGAAATTTTAACGTAATTTTTTTCTCTTTTTTTAGTTATTCTATATAAATTTTGGATCACTAACATTCATCAACTTCAGATCTTATCTTCAATTTGTATTATTGTTTGGTAAAGACCCAAGAACTTAACCATCGGCAACTCGTAAATAAAGTATTGCAAATTTGGTATGATGAAGATAAGGAAGGAACGCAATAAAAAATATTAAGAGGAAAAGAGACGGGTAATTAAACTCGTTAAAGTGCTTGAAGGATGGTATAAAGTGGTGAAAAAATAAAAATGAAGATGGGAATGAAAAACAAAAGAAAAATAAATAAATAAATATCTCTTTGTAATTAATGAAAACTTGGATAAAGAGAAAAAAATAAATATAAAAAATTTAAAATAACAGCTGACAGCGAGTGTACAACGGCGCCAAAATTTGATACGCCCAAATTATACCTCGACAAAGAGATATAAAGCGGCCTTGTCAAATATAGAACCCAACTAGGTTGGGGTCGAATCCCACGGGGAATAAGGCGACAACTAAGCCATATGCGGTTATTTTACTGTTAGTTACTTATTTCCAATACAAAGTGGAAATACGGGGGGGGGGGGGGGGGGGAGGGGTTAGAATGTAGTTCTTAAAAGTTAATAGTAACCAAAAAATGATTTACAGTAGCAGAAGATTGGTGTTAATGAGGAAAATTACTCAGATTTGTGTTCACCAAGGCAATTTGATCGATCTTCGGGTTAGTACAAAATGACTTGACACACTGCAGATTGCATCAACTTATCGTACATTTATCACACTTAAATGTTTTTCAACCATCTTAATCATGTGACATTTTTATTCTTTCAAACTAAAAATGTTTCTAGTCAATCACTGATAATCACTCAAAGTCGTTAATCTTGCTACAACATTAACTATTAGACGAATTTACAATTCAAATTATTGTTGTTAACTCTTTTCTCCAGGTTTTACCCTTTTACTCAAACAAATCAAACCTAGGGCAACATCTAATGTTTGCAACCTTTAAAAATTAGTTAACATGAAAGACTTAACAAGATGCACTACTTAGGTCATTCCGTACAAAATCCTAGATTTAGGTCAAATCGTCATGGATTCCACAACCCTAGGTTGTGGGATTTAGCCACTCATGATTATGAAAATAAGAGATATTATTGCATTCATCTAACGGAAAGAAACTTACAAAAGATGAAATAATCAACACTTTGATCTCGTAATTCACAGTTTTCGTTCAATAAACCACGCTTCAAGTAATACTGCGTTCTGTGTGTTCTCCAAAAGCAAGATAATAAAATAAAACCTAAAAGTTGGTATTTATAATCTCAAAAAATACAAATTCGAAAGTCAAAACGCAACTCTCCGACGTTTGCCTAACGGTGGATATGACGGCTCGTCACATACTCGACGCGTCACTTGCACCGTCAGTGCTAACTAGTGCTGATAAGTGGGAACACTTGTTCTGACGATAGAGATGACGAGGCGTCAGAGGTGTGACGGTCCGTCAGATATTTCGTCAGCACTCTTCCTCTTGGCTTCACTTCTGTTTAAGTCCGACGACGGAATTGATGCCCTGTCAGTGATGCGACAGCTTGTGAGAGCTGTCATCATATTTATCAAATTCTGTCCCTCTTCTGGTTTAGCTTGATGATGGGGTTGACGGCCCATCGTGAGTGTGATGGTCCGTCATACCTATCGTCAGGTCTTCATTTTTGCAACTCTTTACTTTGCTTTGCCTTCTTATTCATTTTCTCTGATTTCCTGCCTTGATTCAATAAAAAACCATTAAAATATCTTATAGTTGCTTAAGAACTAACATTTATTCCTTGTTAAATGCATTACATGTGCTGTTGAAATGCCGGCACATCAATAATATATATTACTCTTCCTGTCTATTAATAGTCAACCAAATTTTTAATATATTTTTTAATTTTTTTTAAGTTGTTAATTATTGTGATTTATAGTATTATTTATGCATTTTTAAAATAATATATGTTATCCATCTATCCCGATTTATGTGGCGTAGGTAAAATTTCAATAGTTAATTAACTATTTTTTCAATAAATATTTTAAATTTCTAATTGTTGTGTAAATTTGAAAATACATAACATACTAAAAGGAAAAGTAAGATAAATAAATTAAAACGAAAACAATATTTCAATTCACCCTAAGCTGCTCTAGGCAGCCCCACGTGGCAGTCATTGAGCAAACCCAACACATGAAGCTGCAATTAAAAGTGATGTTTGAGTGAAATTAGTGACCAACAAAATATAGATTACATTACGAAATGAAGCTGCAATTAGAAGTGATGTTTGAGTGCAATTAGTGACCAACAAAATATAGATTACATTACGAATTTGTCCTCTTGACCCTAAGTTGCTCTCTATTCACGCTTATCATACAGGGTAATATAGAGCCCGTTTGGATGAGTTTTAAGTTGGTCAAAATCAACTTAAAGCTCCTTTTTAGCTTTTGGACGTGTTTGCCTAATACTAACTTTAAGCCATAAAGTTCTTAAAGTCAGTCAAAAATGAAAAGTTAGGATTTCTAACTTTTTTTTCCAAGTGCTTAAAGTCATTTTCTTTGACCATGAAAATTACTTTTATATCCCTTATATTTTAACTAAATTCTCAAACTACCTTTTTTATTCTTTTAACCCTAAAATTCACATCATTTTCCTCATTTAAGCACTTTTATCCAAACACCAACTGCTTATTTATAAAAATAACTTTCAGCACTTTAAAATTCTAAAAGCACTTCATACATAAAAGTTATTTTTTTTTAAGCCCAACCAAACGGGCTCATAGATTAACCAAACCATGTAAACCCTTCCTTAGTTAGTAGACACTGGTTGCAACTACTCGCCAGTGTTGGCCCAATTATTGCGGTAACTAATGTTCCTACCAACTACTCCTTGCGTTTATTTTCTTTCATCGTGTTACTTGTGGAAACTTGTCAATATTTACTTCTTGATCCTATAAAGTTGTATTTTTCTCTGGGCTCCTACCTTTTATATGAAGAATTTTTTACTTTTTTTTGGATCGGATATCAAGAAAATTTAATGTGGGCACTTGAGTAAAATTTGGAACGAGGTTTTGAGCTCAAACACCTGTCAGTGAGAGGTATTAGGTGGAAAGAAAATGTGTATATGGTTTTTGAGTGTCCTCTTTTACTGAGCTGTATCAGGGATTGCAAAATATTCACCTCAAATTTATCGCGCAGAGTCATGGAAAAAGGCAGAGAGTAGACTAGTAATGCACAAAAAACTATTATGTGACGCAGAAAAGCAGACAATAAACCCAAACCCCTAGGGTTTCATCCAAGTGTGCTATTGCGTGCTTCTCACAATTAATATTAACATTTTACATCGCCGTTCATCAGATCTGGTTGTCTTTTTTATGTATGTAGGTATGTATCTCCTTCATCTTTTGTCTGCTCAGTTCTTTTGGTTCTTCGTTTAATCGGTCGAATTTATTTCCTTTTTCTGCATCTTCGGTATGTTTTCGTATTTGAGCGAACTGAATTTGGTTCTTTGGAGGCCCTTATTTTTTGGGGCCTAAAGCCACTATTAGGTTTGAGCCGCCCTTGGCTCCAGTTTAGTGGTTATGGACAATTGGGTACTAATCACGTTGTTATGTCAAAAACTCAACATATATAGCAAAGTTACATTATGAGAACACTTCTCCTAAGGTTTGTTTTTCTTTCTGGTGTCTTTTTTCCTTCAAGGAGAAACTTTTCAACCTTAGTGAACGTAACCACATAAGTGTGCATAAATTTCACTTTTTAATGCAACTCTGTTCCCTTGTTTCTTAGACAGTACGCGGAGCCAAGAATTGAAGTTTATGGGTTCGGGATTCTAGTTATTGGTTCTAAATTAAGAGTTTATACATATTCATTACATTTCTTAAGACAAAAATAGAATTTGGATCAAAACTACTACTGTGCTCAGCCAAATCCCCAATTCTTATTCTAGCCCCCCCCCCCCCCCCCATATATATATATATATATATATCTCCCTAACATACTGAGAATTTATCTTCAGAAACAAAAGTTTTTTCAGTTTTATATATAATTATGATCTAAGTTGCTCGGACTCTTTACCTTTGGTGCCGCACCCATGCGACATGGGTGTGGGAACCGTACCCAATCTGGTCAATCAATTTTGGGTACTTTGACCAAATTCGAGGGAGAAATTCTGGACAGATTCAATGATTTCTATGATCAAAACAAAAACTAGGGTGAAATTGTAGAAAATGAAATACCTTGTACATATTTCTATTGTCACTCCCTTTCCTTTTATCTCCTTCCATGATTGTCCTCTTGATTAATATTTTCTCCTCAAGTTTTCCACGTAATATCTCATAATTTCGGTTTTATAACTCTATTTTTATATAGTTGAATTATTTTTAGCCGAATACCAGCCCCTGTATCCATAAATGGATCCGTATCCTCGAGTCTTAAAATCTATATCATAGAGTATCCGACCTCTAGATAAGCACCCATATCGGACACCACACCTGAGTCTGAGCAACATAGATTATGATTATGTAAAGTCCAGCATGGACATTCACACAGTGTGGTCGTTCAGGAATGCATTTTTCACTGATTAAATTTGTTGTGTTAGATATGAGAACGAGATTAAAGAAAAAAAACAAAAATCAATCGAATAAGAAAATTTGACCATTTCATGGAAGGAACAAAAATAAAAAGGAATGAGGGAGAACAATAGTGTTTCTATTTATGTCATCTTACATAAATGTTGTGGATTCTTTTGATTATCCAGGATTTTAAACAGTTGGTTATACTGGGAAAATTTTGCAGTAACAGATGGAAATATTGTACATAGCAAGTTCCTTTAGTGCTGACTTCAAATCTGGCCCTGTCAGTATCCGCTGCAGCTATTGGGCACAACTGAAGTGATTCTTTCTTCTGATTGCTGACAAGGTTGGACTTGAATCTTTAGGTGGTGATGAAGAGGCATATACATTACAATGCTCATCCAATTGATCCACACCGTAAGCATTGACCTTCAAACTGACTCTCCTTCTCACTTTTTGATTACTGTTATCAGCAGAAGCTGTCTGGTAGAATGCTGATTTAAGTTGGATGTGGTTTTGAAAGTTGTATCATTAAACCATCATGAAATTATTAAATACACCTTTGCAATATATTCTGATTATTAAAGCAATACATTATTGGAGTGGATTCTTGTGATGACATTGATATTTTAATGGTTGGTTACTATTGGATCATAAGGAGTCAAACCTCATATAAACAACTTATTTATGTTTCTGAAAGCCTTGGCCTGATTGTCTACTCTCTGGTAACATTTATTAATTTCTATAATCAAATTAACCATATATAACATTGCTGAAGTGTATAAGATTACACTCTTTCTCCTGCTTCATATTTGTCATATAGCAGTTCATTTCATTTCCCTGCACGAGTGCATGCATACTTTTTAGCTATAAGCGATACCAGTTATAGAAAGACAAGCAGAAACTGGTTACTGCAAATTGTTCATACCACCATTCAGTCGTAAAAAGTTGTCAAACGGTTGCAATATTGCTGCCTCTTGTTGAAGCAATGAGTATTACCTCCCTTTGCTTGATACTCAGTCTCCTTTCAATGTTAGATTTTAGTCGTTCTTGATACAAAATGGATTGATTTGCTATTCTTTTCTGAAGCAAACTATCTATTTGCAACAATTTAGAAACAAGACAGAACCGAATTTGTATCACTTCTTTTCTATAGAAGTGAGGCTGTAAATTATGTCTGACATAGGACTACATCTTGATTTTGACTTTGCACTTTGGTTGTTCCTGTATCGTTTGACAGCTTTTGAGGCATTCTGGTACGGCTCTTGGCAAGCTGTGGAGCGCCTAAGGATCAATGTGGGGACCATCACTACTCATGTTCTAGTTAATGGGGAGGTGATTGAGGAGAATATTCCGGTAACAAATCTTCGAATGAGGTCTAGAAAAGCTACTTTATCCGATTGTGCCTGCTTCTTACGACCTGGACTTGAGGTTTGTGTGCTTTCAATCCCTTACCAAGCAGAAGATTCAGGAGATGAGAAAGATGTCAAGCCTGTAAGTAGCAGCATTGGATAATTGTACTGCCTTCTTTTATATTCCAAATAAGGGAGGATATTTCACCAATTGTTGTACCTAAGTTGATTCCAAATAAGAGAGGATATTTTTCACCAATTCTTGTACCTAAGTTTATTCCAAATAAGAGAGGATATTTTTCACCAATTGTTGGTACCTAAGTTGGGTTCTTCCCGACTTCTGATGGAGTAGCACATAGTGCTTCCTCCATTTGTTTGTTGGGGTTGCTTTCCTGTGAAGTTTACGATCTTATTTACCTTGGGTTCTTCCATGTAGGTGTGGATTGATGCAAAAATAAGATCTATAGAGAGGAAGCCTCACGAGATCACTTGTACTTGCAAATTTCATGTCAGCGTTTATGTCACTCAAGGCCCTCCTCCCATTTTGAAGAAAACCCTAAGTAAAGAGATAAATATGTTGTCCATTGATCAGATCGCAATTCTCCAAAAACTTGAACCTAAACCTTGTGAAGACAAACATTACCGTTGGAGTTCTTCTGATGACTGCAATTCGTTGCAGACTTTTAAACTATTCATAGGAAAATTTTCCTCTGACCTCACATGGTTAGTGACTGCATCTGTTCTGAAAGAAGCTACATTTGATGTGAGATCGATACACAACCAGATTGTCTATGAGATTATGGATGATGATCTTGTCAAAAAAGAATCAAATTCGGACCAACATTCTTACTCCGTGAATTTCAAGTTAGAAAATGGAGTTTCTACAACCACTGTTTTTCAATTCAGTAGGGATATCCCAGATATAAATCCTACCAGTGACCTAAGTGAAGCTGGGCCTCTGGTTCTGTATGACCTAATGGGCCCACGGAGGTCAAAGCGTCGATTTGTACAGCCAGAGCGTTATTATGGATGTGATGATGATTTGGCAGAATTTGATGTTGAGATGACACGGTTAGTTGGGGGTAGGAGAAAAGTGGAGTATGAAGAACTACCACTTGCACTTTCTATTCAGGCTGATCATGCTTTTCGAAATGGTGAAATTGAAGAAATTGCCAGGTCTTACAAGAGAGAGTTGTTTGGAGGAAATATCAGACCTCATGAGAAGAAGTCCTCTGAAAGTTCATCCGGATGGAGAAACACAGTCAAATCAGATGTAAATAAGCTTGCAGACAAGAAATCAGTTACAGCTGACAGTCAACATCAACTTGCTATCGTTCCCCTGCATCCTCCTTCAGGAACTGATTTTATTGTCCATGAACAGGTTCCACTTGATGTTGATATTCCTGAACATGTATCTGCAGAGATTGGTGAAATAGTTTCCAGATATATTTATTTCAATAGTTCTTCAACATCGCATGATAGGAAAGCTTCCAAAATGAACTTCACAAAACCAGAAGCTAGACGCTGGGGGCAAGTCAAAATTTCAAAGTTAAAGTTCATGGGACTTGACCGTAGAGGTGGGGCGTTAGGTTCACATAAGAAATACAAAAGAAATACTTCAAAGAAGGATAGTATTTATGATATAAGATCATTCAAAAAGGGTTCTGTAGCGGCTAATGTGTACAAGGAACTGATTAGAAGGTGCATGGCGAACATTGATGCCACACTTAATAAGGAACAACCACCAATAATTGATCAATGGAAAGAGTTTCAGTCAACAAAATCTAGCCACAGAGAGTCAGCTGAGAATCTCTCAATGAATAAGGAGGAGGAGGTTTCAGAAATTGATATGTTATGGAAGGAGATGGAACTAGCCCTGGCATCATGTTATCTTCTAGATGACAGTGAGGTATGTCACATGAATAATTACTGGCATTGGTAATGTTAACAAAGATATATTGTTCATGGAATGTGCCTTTTGCTGGAAATTATTGGTTTGGTCACTGTTTTATATTTTGATATTGTCTTGATCAAAGGTGAATGTTATTTTTTCTATTATCTTTCGATTATATAACTTCTGTGTTACTTATGTTTGATGTTGTCCTTATCAAATATGACACAGGATTCCCATGTTCAATATGCAAGTAATGTCAGGATAGGAGCTGAAATACGTGGAGAAGTTTGTCGACATGATTATCGACTTAATGAAGAAATCGGAATTATTTGCCGGTTATGTGGATTCGTTAGCACCGAAATAAAGGATGTTCCACCACCCTTTGTAAGTCAAAGTCTCTTTACTTATTTCAGTTTCTCTTAATCTGAAGCACCTGCTTAAGAAGTCAGAGAGATTTTCCCTGTAGAAGATTCCAAGAAATGGTGGCAGTTCCCAAATGTTTTTTGACATAGAGATGAAGCTTTGTCTTGGTCCATGTCATCATTTTATCCTGATGTAATAGGAAGTATATTCGGCATGTAATTCAGTACGCTTGTAGAAGCAGACTATGATTCTTGCATATTAGGCTTTTATTACTACCCTCTTTTACTTATTTTCTTCGCCATGCTTACTAACCATTTATTCATATCAACAGATGCCTTCGTCAAACTACAGTTCCAGCAAGGAGCAAAGAACTGATGAAGCTACAGATCACAAGCAGGATGATGATGGCCTTGATACTTTGTCCATTCCTGCTTCTTCCAGTGCACCCTCATCATCAGGAGAAGGGGAAGAAAATGTCTGGGCGTTGATACCTGATCTAGGAAATAAATTACGGGTACACCAAAAGAGAGCCTTTGAATTTCTGTGGAAAAATATTGCTGGATCCATAGTTCCTGCGGAAATGCAACCAGAGAGCAAAGAGAGAGGTGGTTGTGTTATTTCTCATACTCCAGGAGCTGGGAAGACCTTACTAATTATTTCCTTCCTTGTAAGCTACCTGAAGTTATTTCCTGGATCACGACCATTGGTCCTTGCTCCCAAGACAACACTCTACACCTGGTACAAAGAAGTACTTAAGTGGAAGATTCCTGTGCCAGTCTACCAAATTCATGGTGGTCAAACCTTTAAGGGAGAGGTTCTAAGGGAAAAGGTGAAATTATGCCCTGGTCTTCCTCGCAACCAAGATGTCATGCATGTCTTGGACTGCCTTGAGAAAATGCAGATGTGGCTTTCGCAACCCAGTGTTCTCCTTATGGGCTATACCTCTTTTTTAACACTGACACGGGAAGATTCACCTTATGCGCATAGGAAATATATGGCCCAGGTGTTGCGGCAGTGTCCAGGGCTACTAATACTTGATGAAGGGCACAACCCAAGAAGTACAAAATCCAGGTTAAGAAAGGGTCTAATGAAGGTCAATACACGACTTAGGATTTTACTTTCTGGTACATTATTTCAGAATAATTTTGGAGAGTATTTCAACACACTTACCTTAGCAAGGCCAACCTTTGTTGATGAGGTCTTGAAGGAGCTAGATCCCAAGTACAAGAAGAAAAACAAAGGCGCATCGCGCTTTTCATTGGAAAATCGAGCAAGAAAGATGTTTATTGATAAAATCTCCAGCGTCATTGATTCAGACATCCCCAAGAAAAGGAAAGAAGGCCTAAACATATTGAAGAAACTAACAGGTGGATTCATAGATGTGCATGACGGTGGAACATCTGATAACCTTCCTGGTTTACAATGCTACACCTTGATGATGAAATCAACTACTCTTCAACAAGAAATTTTGGTGAAGCTTCAAAATCAAAGGCCCATCTACAAAGGATTTCCACTGGAGTTAGAGCTGTTGATTACCCTTGGGGCAATTCATCCTTGGTTAATCAGAACAACAGCATGTTCTAGCCAGTACTTCAAGGAAGAGGAGCTGGAGGCTCTCCAGAAATTCAAGTTTGATCTGAAGCTGGGTTCGAAAGTCAAATTTGTAATGAGCCTAGTGCCCCGTTGTCTCCTCAGGAAAGAAAAGGTTTTGATATTTTGCCACAATATTGCTCCGATTAATCTTTTTCTGGAGATATTTGAGAGGTTCTATGGGTGGAGAAAGGGCATTGAAGTACTGGTGCTTCAAGGTGACATTGAACTTTTTCAAAGAGGAAGGATAATGGATCAATTTGAGGAGCCAGGTGGACCATCAAAGGTTATGTTGGCTTCCATCACAACTTGTGCAGAAGGTATTAGCTTGACCGCAGCATCACGTGTAATATTACTGGATTCGGAGTGGAATCCTTCTAAGAGCAAGCAAGCCATTGCACGGGCTTTTCGTCCTGGTCAGGACAAAGTTGTCTATGTGTACCAGCTTCTGGCTACGGGCACACTGGAAGAGGAGAAATACAAAAGAACAACATGGAAAGAATGGGTATCAAGCATGATATTTAGTGAAGACCTTGTGGAGGACCCTTCTCACTGGCAAGCACCAAAAATTGAAGATGAATTGTTGAGAGAAATTGTTGAGGAGGATCGAGCTACATTATTCCATGCCATTATGAAAAATGAGAAGGCTTCTAACATGGGAAGTCTGCAGGAATGAAGTCCCTCTGTCTAATAAGGGACTGCCATAAGCCAGACATTAGCTGGTGTGAAGGAAAAATGTGTTCCATCACATTTGGAGGCGGATTCAGGATTTTAAAGTCGGTACGTGTGAAATATTAATGTATTAGTGCTCCTTTATGACAATGTGCAAGGACTCGGTATAAATAAGTGTGTTTTAAGCATCTTGAATTATATATATGTGTTCCATTAGCCAGACATTAGCTGGTGTGAAGGAAAAATGTGTTCCATCGCATTTGGAGGCAGATTCAGTATTTTAAAGTCGGTACGTGTGGAATAGTAATGTATTAGTGCCCCTTTATGATAATGTGCAAGGACTCGGTATAAATAAGTGTGTTCTAAGCATCTTAAATTATATATATGCAACTTGAGCTGAGAACAATGAGTGGCGGATTCAGGATTTAAAGCAAATAGGTGTAAAATACTATTTGTATTATGCTTCTGTGGCAATGTGTAAGGACTTGGCATAAATAAGTAGTGTGTTTTAGTTTGAATAATATATATGTAACTCGCGAGCTGAATAGCCCGTGCTTGCATACTGTGTTTTTGCTCGTCTTCCAACATGGAAGGACTTATATATCGTCTCAAAACCTTCAAGTTTATAACTGATTGATATTATATTAATCATAGACTGGCGTCGTCATAACTATGGAGTTTTGCATTAGTTCTACTTGTTGCTTTAGGCTAGACAGTGATTCTTATGATCCCAAATTAGTAGTTTAGGTTTAGTCCACTTAAGAATTTATCCTTGCCTTCATCCTCTATTTCTTTCGAGTCTAACGCCTGAGGTTTGCGCTAGTAGACGAGTATGCAATTGAACCTGAACTTGACAATTAACTGGTAACCCTAATTTTATGTGAAAACATTTTTCCTGTTTAGGAAAACAGCTAGGGTAATGAATATTAGTGCTGCCATGTGCCCAACCAGTAAGAAGCAGATAGTGAAATGCTGAAATAACAACCTTAAAAGCCCCATCTACATAAGTTTGGCTACCATAAAGTTCAGACATCTCAATAAGGTTTTGCTCAAACCACAATATTTTGGTGCAAAGGTTCTTGAAATTTGGACTCTAATCATATCTATATTATTTTTGGAAAATGGTCTAAAATGCCTTGAACTATTGGAAATGGTATAAAAATGCCCTTCATCCATCTATTGGGCCTAAAATGTCCTTGACATCCACATTTAGGTCCAAAAACGACATTTTCTTTAACGGAAAAAGCCATGAGGGACATTTTTGTACCATTTCCAATAGTTCAAGGGCATTTTAGGCCCGTAATTAAAGTTCAGTTAAATAAATTTAAATTTATAATTAATTTTAAATAATTAAATTGTAACTCAATAGATGGCCACCACGTATTTAAAATAGTTATTCAAATTATTTAATTAAAATTTAGTTAAATAAATTTTATTTATAATTAATTTTAAATAATTAAATTGTAACCAATAGATGACCATCACATGTTTTAAAAAATTATTAAATTATTTAATTAAAATTATGTTAATTATGGCAAGGGCATTAATTTTCAAAATTTTATGTGATAATCATCCACCTTTAGTTCCAAAAATGACATTTTCTTTAACAAAATTTTAATTAAATAATTTGAATAATTTTTTAAAATACGTGGCGGTCATCTATTGGTTACAATTTAATTATTTAAAATTAATTATAAATCAAATTTATTTAACAAAATTTTAATCACGGAAAAGGTCCTAAAATGCCCTCGAACTATTGAAAATGATACAAAAATGCTCTTCATGCCCTTTTTCGTTAAAGAAAAGGTTATTTTTGGAGCTAAAGGTGGATGTCAAGGGAATTTTAGGCCCAATAAATGAATAAAGGACATTTTGTACCATTTTCAATAATTCGAAAGCATTTTAGTCCCTTTTTTATATTACTTTTAAAACATGAAAGTCCTGATTGAACTTTTTGTTCATTAAAATATTTCACAATAGATAATATTGTCAATGACATGTACTATTTTTTTCTCAAATTGTTATTTAATTTTCTTTATACGATTTAAAATTAAGGAGTTCTAAAATATATGGTACAAAGTATTAGGAGAATTAATAATTAATAAGTCCTAAAATATATGGTAAACAAATACTCCCTCTATTCCATATTAACTGAATTTCTAGAGTTTTTTTTATTGTTCAAAATAGTTGAATTGTTCAAAATTCAAGAGAAATATTTGAAACTTTTTTCATGTTTACCCTTTTCATTAATGAGACTAGTATACGTACCTGTGCGTTGCGCAAATATTTTAAAAATATAAAAAAATTTAATTTAAAAATAACTAATATGAAGTATTATTGACTCAGAAGTGCAAGTGTAATCATATGTAATGTCTGATTTTATATAAATACTTGTTGCTAATAAAATTTTATGTTAATCTGTCGGATATTTTAAAATATAATAATTTTTTAATTTAAAAATAACTAATATAAATTATTATTGAGCCAGAAGTGCAAGTGTAATCATATATAATATTTGATTTTATATAATACTTGTTGCTAATAAAATTTTACGGTAATCTGCCGACACAATGAAGATTAATAGCAAATGTGGCGTGTGTTGAATTGATATTTGTGCTAAATAATTAAATTTTAAATTCATAGATCAAATTTGAACCTAGTATTAAAAATAATGACTCTATTTTAGCTATAATTTGCTTAGTATATTGCAATCTCTTTTTTACACTAATCTCTTATTCGATTTTCATTTAATCAAATACAATTTCATAAACTAAGGATGCATAAAAAATAAATTTTGGTGACCAAAAATAAATCTTCTTCTATAATTTAAATACGATAAACTGCTCCATTTTTTTCATTAATATCTTATTTTTCTATTAAAGAAGTCAAAATAGAATTTAAAATATTTATTTAGTTTCTGTTTGGATAAAATTAATTTTCTTCTAAATTATTAGAATTTTATCTACAATATTATTTTTTGTTCAATAGTTTTTTGTTAATTTCAAAATTGTTTATTTATGTGGATTGTTTTTAAAAAACATTTAATATTGAATTAAAAAGAATAGTTTCAAATTATCTTATATCTAAAAAATCATACAATTGAAATTAATAAGGATAGTTCAAACCACCTTATATCCAAAAAAACATGTAATTAAAATTATTATTTTTATTGAAAGTAAAAAGGTTTAGCAAATCTACAAATTAATTGATAAGTAGAGAATACATGAAGTGGGAGAGAAATGAGAGGATATGTACGTGCATTAGATGTTTTGTAATTTATTGATACCCTTTTAATTGATAAGTTTAATTTTTTAAGAAAATCTGTGAATTAGTAATATATGACTTTTTATTTTTGGCAATTTTATTTGATAGTTTTTTACATAATTATTTATCTCATATTATATATTGACATATTTTTTGTTATTAGCAATTAATAAGTACTTATCTTGAGATTTATTTTATCGTTTGATTAAAAAAAGTTGCAAAATGGACAAATAAAGTTTATCGCCTTCACAATACCTCAAAAGATTGATTTTTCCTTTAATTTATTGCATGATTTTAAGACAATATAAATTTTGTGCCATGTCAGTATAAATTATCCAACAAATTTATTTCTAAAAAAATATAATTTAAAAAATAATGAAATATAAAATTTCATCAAACAAAGACAATTTATTGAGAAATTATTAATTCTTACTTATTCAACAAAGAAAAAACAAAAGAATAGACATTTAATATTGAGATTGATAAACATAGTTACAACCACCTTATCTCTAAAAGAAATGCAGTTAACTTCAATTTAAATTTTAAATTTAAAAGTTTAATTAAATTTATTTTTTATTGATAAGTTTAAATAGTTTAAAAAATCTGTAAATTAATTGATGGTGGGGGTGGGGGGGTGGGGGGAAGGATGAGCTACGTGCATTGTGTTGTAATTGAAGTTAGCTTTTTACTAATAAGTTTAAATTTTTTAAAAATATGCAAATTGATTTTTATTTTTTGGAAAAAAATAATATTTGAGAATGTTTTGGAAGTGCCAGAAAATGAAGGAAAAAAGGTTTCATTCTTGATTAGATATGTGATTATTTTTAATAAAATAATAATTAAATAATGATTATCTAACTCTAATAAATATCATTAACAAAAAACAACAATAACAACTCACCTTGTTTCTCTCCTTACACAACCCACGTTTTTTAAATTTTATTTGAAATTAGTAGATTTTGAAATTGAGTTATAATTAGATATATAAAAAGATATATGCAACTATTAAAATTTGAATGAAAGATCATAAATCTGAAAAAACTAAAACAATTATTAATATTTAATTTTTTTTACAACAACAACAACAACCCAGTGAAATTCCACAACGTGGGGTCTGGGGAGGATAAAGTGTAAGCAGACCTTACTCTTACCAAGGTAGGACGACTGTTTCCGAAGGACCCTCGGCTCAGTAAAAGCATAAAAAGAGGTTAGATAAGGCTAAGCAGTTTAAAACAATATGGAAAAGAAAATAACGATAGCAACACAGATAAAATAGAGTAATCAAAGTACAAAAAATACACAAAGTAATAGATAATAACAGAAATCATAGCACAAGAAATAATAGTGCGCTAATGCACCTACTAATAATGGAGAACAACGAGACTATGAACTAGCATTCCATCCTAATATGGGTCCTCCACACCCTTCTATCTAAGGTCATGTCCTCGGTAAGTTGTAGTTGCGCCATATCCTGTCTAATCACCTCTCCCCAATATTTCTTCAGCCTACCCCTACCTCTTCTGAAACCATCTATGGACAACCTCTCACACCTCCGTACTGGGGCATCTGTGTCTCTCCTCTTCACATATCCAAACCATCTCAGTCGCATTTCCCGCATCTTGTCTTCCACCGAGGCCACTCATACCTTGTCTCGAATAGCCTCATTACTAATCCTGTCGCTCCTGGTATTCCCACACATCCATCTCAACATTCTCATCTCGACAACTTTCATCTTTTGAACGTGAGAGACCTTAACTGGCCAACACTCCGCCCCATATAATATAGCCAGTCTAACCACCACTTTGTAGAACTTTTCCTTAAGTTGCGGTGGCACCTTCTTGTCATATAATACACTGGAAGCGAGCCTCCATTTCATCCACCCTGCCCTAATACGGTGTGTGACATCATCGTCAATCTCCCCGCTGCCTTGCATGATAGACCCAAGGTACGTACTTGAAACTACTTTTCTTTTGGATGGCCTGGTCACCAAGCCTAACTTCCGCACCAACTTCCTGAGGTGTCTTACTGAACTTGCACTCTAAGTACTCTGTCTTGATCCTACTCAGCTTAAACCCTTTAGACTCCAAGGTATGTCTCCAATCCTCCAACTTAGCATTAACTCCACTACGAGTCTCATCGATCAGGACTATGTCGTCTGCGAAAAGCATACACCATGGAACCTCACCTTGAATTTGTCGCGTCAATCCATCCATCACCAAGACAAATAAAAATGGACTGAGAGCTGATCCTTGATGCAACCCCATCACAACTAGGAAGTACTTAGAGTCCCCTCTTACTATCCTGACCCTAGTTTTGGCTCCCTCATACATGTCCTTGATCACCCTAATATACGTCATAGGTACACCTTTAGCCTCCAAACATCTCCATAGTATATCTCGTGGAACTTTATCGTAAGTCCCTCTTCCTCTCTCTATACTGCTCCACCGGTCTCTTCATAAGATGGATGGCTTCTGTAGTTGAGCGTCCCGGCATAAATCCGAACTGGTTCTCTGAAATAGACACGCCTCTCCTCACCCTCATCTCCACCACTCTTTCCCATACTTTCATAGTATAGATTAGAAGCTTGATACCTCTATAATTGTTGCATCTCTGGATATCCCCCTTGTTTTTGTATAGAGGGATCATTACGCTCGACCTCCATTCTTCGAGCATCGTTGCCGTCTCAAAGATGACATTAAATAACCTAGTCAGCCATTCTAAATCTACCGAGCTCGTGCTCTTTCAAAATTCCCTAGGAATCTCGTCATGTCCAGTCGCTCTTCCCCAATGCATCTTATGAACAACACCCTTAACCTCCTCGACCGTAATACTCCTGCAACCCTCAAAATCGTGATGCCTCCCTGTATGTTCCAAATCTCCCAACACAATCTCTCTGTCCCTTCTTCATTCAAGAGTTTATGGAAGTATGACTGCCATCTCTGTTTAATGAGGGTCTCCTCTACCAATACTTTTCCATGCTCGTCCTTAATGCACTTCACTCGATCCACGTCGCGTTCCCTTCTCTCCCGTGCCCTGGCTAGCCTGAATAATTTTCTATCCCTGCCTTTCTCTTTTAGTTTAGCATAAAGGCGTTCAAAAGCTGCCATTTTTGCCGTCGAAATCGCCGACTTCGCCTCCTTCCTCTCTATCTTATAAAGTTCTCAATTCGTCCACTTCTCCACCTCATCCTTTCTTTATATCAACTTCGCATACGCCATCTTCTTTGCTTCCACCTTCCCTTGCACTTATCCATTCCACCACCAGTCCCCTTGATGCCAACTACGACTACCTGTCGAGATTCCCAACACTTCCCTTGCTACAACCCTAATACATCTAGCCGTCCTATCCCACATATTGTTCGCATCCCCACTACTATCCTAGGCCCCATATTCTTCAATTTATCTCCCATCTCCAGGGCACTAGCCGTGATCAAACTCTCTCATCTGATCTTAGGTCGGTTATCCCCAACCCTCCTCTTCCTCGTCATCTTGATCCCTAAATCCATCACCAAGAGCTTATGTCGGGTTGTAAGGTTGTCGATCGGAGTGACCTTACAGTCTTTGTACAGACCTTTATCATCCTTCCTAAGGAGTAGAAAATCTATCTGAGTCTTAGCCACCGAACTACGAAGGTTACCAAGTGATCCTCCTCTTTCCACATTTTTTTTTCATTATAGGAAACATTGAATCAGTGTGTGTTGAAAACCTTAAACCTCTTACTCTGTGGTTGATTGCCTTCGTCTCTTACTTGATTAAGGCTGCTAAAGTTTCACAATAGAAGAAAATGAAGATGTTTTACCCAAAGAAGAAGAAATGAAGTTCATATATTTGTTCTCAATTTCATATTTTTTTTTTGCGAAATGAATTTGAAAGCATTTTCAACTGATTCATTCTTCTTATTCTTATGTGGCCGTATTATTTTTCTCCACATAAAATAAATTAGTGTAGATTAGACCTTTATTACATCTTATAAATATTATACTTTTAATTTCTGTATACCATATTGAATAAACATATAATTTTTGTAATGTTATATACCATTAGATTTATAAAAACGCATTAAAGTTGTTCAATCATATTCTTCAATTTATTTTGATATTCTCACTTGGAGTTTTAATGCATTCATTCTCCATATTACTGTTTATTTTCGAATAAACAACGTCACAAAGAAAAAATAAAAAATTAATGATACTTACTAATTCTAAAGTGACTTTTTGGCTATACATATTGTAATATATGAATACTCGAAAGTGCAAAAACAGAAGAAAATATAGATAGTCAAACCTGTTTTCATTTATCATACATAGCCAAATCGACCTCTTCTTAATCTTGAAGCATTGGCTGGAATAATTATAGATCTTCTGTAACCATCGCAACTTCAATTAATATTCATCAGTTTGCAGAAATTGCCCCATGATAATATTTTGAAAAAAAATAATAAATGCATACATATAAGAAAAGAATGACAGAATATTTTTATTTTCGACAGTTTTTTTTATATCAAATAAGAGAAAATTTATGAATAAAATATAAATAAAAATTGTGTGTGATAATGCATGACCAAAATGTGGAATGAAAAAGTTAGGCATGAGTTTTTAATGCAGTTCTTTTTCTTTCTGAAAAGATGGGGTTAATTGGTTGGTTTACTATTAAAACTGTTTTCTTAAATAATGGATTCTTAGTTTAGTTTTTTCTTCCTAAAGTTTAGGAATCACCCACGTATCAATTTATTACTATTTTTAATATTTTACTTTAAATTTGAATATATAGACAATTAAAAACTGTATGAATTTAAATTTAATTAAAGAAGTAAAAAGAAGCGTATTAGGGGAGTTATAGCGCATATGGTTACATTAGTATTTTTCATTTTTATGTAGAGTTGGCAATTTTTATTTTTTTTGTAGATTTTAAATTATTTTAATTTTAATTTTAATAATTCATTAATTCTATTTTTTGTGGTGCTGACATGTGTCACTTTTGCCTCTCCTATTATATGTAGATAGATTTTGTAATTTCCTAAGAGTAAACTATACTATTTACAAAGTTATATTCCAATAAAGGACTACTTGTATTTATGATTTCACATTTAATCATCTTTGTGATGTTGATTAAACAAAAGGCTAATAGAGAAAAATATGGTTCAAATTTTGTCCTTGAATGTGTTTCTTAATATGTATGCATTAACTTAGAAATTCAACTAATATGGAATAGAGAGAGTATATTTTAAACAAGATGCATCACAAAAAATAGAAAGCAAAATAAAATTACGTTAGGAAAACTTAGGAATTTTGCTATCATAACATGACCTAAAATTTGGCATAAAAAACCCACATTTTATTTTTTGGTATCTAATTGCTCAAATATATTTTTTATAGGATTTTTGTGATGGCAATATAACATGGACTAAAATTTGACATAAAATAGCCCACCTTTTATTTTTTAGTATCTATATAATAGCTCAAATACATTTTTTCTTTCTAAATATTTGGCATTGTATTGTTAAATATTGAGATCCTTTATGTTATTGTTACACATATAAAATTCATTCATGACCTAATAAAGTTTGTATTAAATTTGTAGATCCTCATGCTCATAATTATAAATGGTCATTCGTTTTTTCTCCTTTGTTTTATTTTTTTCCGGTCATATTGTGTTTAATGTGTTAGTAATCAATAATAATTTTGAAATTAGATTTTGAGATTTATCTCGCCTGTTATTTAAATAAGTTTGTGATTTATTGGTTCTAAATCTACATACACGTGCAATGCACGCACACTGTACACTGACATAGTTATTAAATCTATCCTAATATTTAGGACTTTGAAATTATTTAAAGTTAAGCTATTAAATTTTTACTTATTTGTAATAGGTAAGAACTCATAATATCTAGTATTTTAACTTAAATAAATATTTACTTCTTTGATCATTCCTTATTTGAACGATCAAAAGTCTTAACAGTTAAAACTTTAAAATTAATATTTTATCTTATATAAATATTATTTAAATTATGATAAGTAAAATAAATAAATAAATAAATAAATGAAAGAATTAAAAATATTAAAGATGCAGATTCACATTTTTTAAAATAATTTTTTAACCTTCATATATGATTTTTATAATTATTTTAGATAGATATAACATTTATTTTAATGTTAGTTTCTACTTTCAAATAAATTTATTCTTATTTGATATAGTTCTATTGATTAACGCGAGACAAACGTACAATAAACTAGTTACTTTAAAAGTACGGAAAATGATCTAAAATACCATTGAATTATTGAATTGGTACAAAAATACCCTCCGTTGACCTATTGGCTCTATAATACCCTCGACATCAATTTTTGTGTCCATATAATGCCCTTATGTAGACGTTAGAGTTCTCATTTTGTAACGACCTGTCCCCGTCGTTAGGAATAGGCCAATGAGGAAGGATTTTGTGCCAGAAAATTTTGGGTAGTAACTTTGGAAAAATTTAGCCTAGGCCAGACTTGGATGAATTCTGAGTCAGGTGAGGTCTAGGGTGATCATGTGAATGGTGGGAGATAGAATCTCTGATTTTATTGGATAAGATGATAGCCAAGGCGATACAGAGCATTTACGGCTTCACGGAATCGCATTCGAGGGAGTTAAACTTTCGGAATTGAATTTGCCATGAAGGGTATATTTTAATACATCTTGGGAAGGGAGTGCGGTGAAATGGAGGCTTGGAGATCAAACTCTCTGTGCAATTCGCCAGAGCGGGATGGTCCCGCCAGAATGGGACAGTCGCAAGACTTAAGTCAGAAAAAACCCCAGAACAGTCTATTTCTGCAAAAACAGTTCCCAAGACTTTTGGAGGCTACCTAGGGCGATTTTCATCGATTTCCCATAGATTTCCACGCCTAAGGTAAGGATTTTATTCTCTAAATTCATCCTTTAATTCCTAAAACCTAGAATCTATGGTTGGTAATCATTGGGGGATGATTTGAATTAAAAACTAATGGTGAAAAATAACTCTAAGGTGGGGTTATGATCATGGGTTTGGCCTAGGATGAGAATTGTATTATTTTTCATGATAGTTAGGCCATTGTGTTGATCCTTTATATGTATTTATTGTTTCTAGACCAAGAATGAGAGGAACGCACCTGAAAAGGAAAAACTCTTGCACTGTAAGGTGGTTGAAACTTGAATTTGAGATAGGTGATGATCTTGTTTCCCATATGTATTTCATATACTTGTAAATTACTTCATAACATGCCTATGTGTATATGAATAGGGAAACATGCCTATGTGTATATGAATAGGGAAATGATCACTTGCTGGCCTGTCTTGTGATGAACGTGTTCTTGGTAAATATAATATTGTAAATACTGAATGTATTTGTGAATGTGGTATGTTTGGATCGGGTGTCACGTTCTGACACATAAACCGGACAGAGTGTCAAATATCCAACACATATTTGAATCGGGTGTCATGTTCCGACACAAAGTTGATTATTTGTAGGTCCTTTAAGAGTTGTGTGAAGTTATAGAATGTTAAACATATTTAATTGTGATCTTACTGAATATGATTGAAGATGATATTGGTTGACCTATTCTATATATGTGTATGCTTGTTATGTTGAATTTACTTGTCTATGATCTACTTACTGTCTAAACGCGTGATCCTACCAGTACACTATTATTTTTGTGTACTGATACTACACTTTCTTTGCTTTTGTTAAGTACAGGGCATATTTAGCTGGCTACGGAGAGACCCCATTTAGTAGAGTGAGGCTTGTTCGAGTTCAAGGGTGAGCTGTTTACTTTAAGCTGCCGTGGACACTTCTTTGTTCTATTCCTTTTTCCAAGACTAAGATTTCAAATACTATTTTAGTATTATGACTTCATTTTGGGGGTGTTCCCCTTTCTTATGCTGATGTTTGGTTAGAGTTTTGGTACAGACGACTTTCAATTCCTAGAATATTTTTCGCATTTTTAGTTATTGTTTGGATTATTTTCTGAATTTATGGGGACAAAGTATTATTTCTTAGTTTATTCCAGCTTCCTCAAATCCTTAAATGTTATGTCTCACAAGTGTGATAGCTTGGGCTGTATGGATGGTTTTCCCACTAGAGGATAGTATGGGTGCCAGTCACGGCGGGTCAGGGTCGTCACAAATTTGGTATTAAAACCTAGGTTCGTTGATCTCGTCGTACCAAAATGGGTCTAGTAGATTCTTCCGAAATGGTACGAAGATGTCTGTACTTTTCTTCAAGAGGCTACAGAATTTTAGAAAAAGTTTCATTGTCTTCTTTCCTTCATGCTATAACTTAATTCCAATTGGTATCTGACGATCCAAATTGGTATCTAACCTCTTTCACTCTCTTGTCCACTGATGATCAATACTCTCTATAATGGTGTAAGGCCCATAACTCCAGTAGAGCCAGAAGAAGAGCCAGCTGTTCGAGGGCGTGACAGAGGAAGAGGCAGGCGAGGGAGATGAGGTAGGGGTAGAGAGTAGCACCCACCAGGGTGAAAGTTCCTATTGAGGAGGTGCAAGTAGGTGAGGCCCGTCCTGCTCCCAAGAATGAGTTAGAGGGAGAGGAAGAAGAGCATGTTGAACAAGAGGAGGACACCCAGATTGGAGCTGCTGGTATTCCCTCTTTGGACCCCATACTAGCTCAGCAGATCATGACCTTCTTGAGTGGATTGGCCAGCATTGGAGCCATTCCCACCATGCCCTCAACACCAGCTTCTGTTGCTCATCCTGTTGCTACTGCAACTCAGCTAGCAGATGAGATGGTAGGCACTGATGCCTTTTTCAGACCACTCATAGGTCCAGTAATGACCAATACAGAATATGACATGCTCACCAAGTTCCTAAAACTCAAACCTCACGTCTTTCATGGGACTAAAAATAAAGATGCTTATGAGTTTATTCTTGACTGCTATGAGAGGTTGCACAAGCTGGATATAGTTCACTAACATGGAGTGGAGTTTGTGACATTTTAGTTATTGAGCGAGGCCAAGAAATGGTGGAGGGCTTATATAGAATATCGCTTGTCAGTGTTTCCCACACTCACTTGGGTTCAGTTTCATGCCCCGTTCTTAGAAAAGTATTTGCCCCATACTTTGAGGGACAAAAAGAAATATGAGTTTATGGCCCTGGAGTGGGAAGGGTTATCAGTGGCTGCTTATGAGCCCAAGTTTCATGCATTGTCCAGATATTCTACTCAATTGATCACCACAGAGGAGAAGAGGATTAGGTTGTTCATGAAGGGGTTGAATATTGTAGGTACTGTCTGTCCATATGACTTCGTCAGGCAGGAGCTTCAATGAGTTACAGACTTTGTGAAGAAGGTTGAAGGTGTTAGAAGAGATGGGAAAGCCAAAGCTTTGGCTAAGAATCCCAAGAGCACAGGTAATATCCAGAGATCCTATTCCAGAGGGTCAGGCAGGCGGTGATTGCAGCCCAGCCAATTCAGGCAGCGCTGTCTACTTCTACTGATAGTTTTTCAGGTACTCCACAATAGCATCTGCCCCATAAAGGTCAGGGAGCATCATTCCCATGTAGCTGACCGTCTTTTAATCACAACTGTTTTAATTATGGAGAGCTCGAACATATACGGAGGGAGTGTCCTCACCTTCCAATAGTTTCAGCACTCCAGATGTCCTGAGCAGTAGTACCAGTTGCTAGGGGGAGCTATGGCAGAGGATGTCCACAAGGTGGGTGAGGAAAATATTTTAGAGGCTGTGGGGGCCGAGGTAATGGTAGTGTAGGTCGAGGAGCAGCCCTTCTAGGTAGGGTAGTATCCCATCAGGATGATAAGACTCAATTTTATGCTTTTTCCTACAAGACCGAGGCAGAGGCGTCTGACATAGTGATCATATATACTATTCTTGTTTGTGATCGGATGACTACTATTTTGTTTGATCTAGGTTCTACTTATTTTTATGTGTCTGTGAAATATTCTTTGGGTTTTGATGCACTGTGTTATATACTAGATGCCCTTGTTCATGTTTCTACCCTTGTTGGAGAGTCAGTCATAGTCGCCCATATGTGTTGTGATTGTTCTATTGTGTTTATGGGATACCAGACTTGGGTTGACTTAGTGATCTTAGACTTGATAGAATTTTATGTGATCTTAGGCATCATTTGGTTGTCCCTCTACTTTGCTGTACTTAACTGCAATGTAAAATTTATGGCTCTAGAGATCCCGGGGAGGGAAAAGTTAAAGTGGGAAGGGGTGTACAAGCCTAAGCCAACTAAGGTCATATCTTTTCTCCAGGCTAGAAAAATGGTGGGGTCGGGTTGTTTGGACTATTTAGGCCATATCCAGAATGTGGATGTAGAGTCTCCTCCTATTGAGTCCATTCCAGTAGTGTGAGAATTTTTGAAAGTATTCCCTTCAGACTTGCCTAGTATTCCTCTTAATCGAATATAGATTTCTGCATTGACTTAGAGACGGGTACACGCCCAATTTCCATTCCTCCCACCGTATGGCTATGATAGAGTTGAGAGTGCTTAAGGCTCAAATTCAGGATCTTTTTGATAAGGGGTTCATTCATCCTAGTGCTTCTCCTTGGGGTGCTCCAGTGTTGTTTGTCAAGAAAAAAATGGTTGTATGAAAATGTGTATTGACTACCGACCTTTTTGAGGATGTGTCCAAAGCAGCTTTTAGAACCAGGTACGAGCATTATGAATTTTTAGTTGTCCTTTGGGTTGACCAATGCGCCTGTAGCCTTCATAAATTTGATGAATGAGGTGTTCAAGACATTCCTGGATTCATTTGTAATAGTGTTTATAGATGAAACATTGGTATATTCAAAGAGTGAGTAGGAACATACAGATCATCTTCGAATTGTTTTAGGTGTTTTGGAAAGACCAAAGTTGTATGCAAAATTGTCTAAGTGTGAATTTTGGCTGCCTTCAATTGCCTGTTTAGGCTAATTTATTTCAAAAGAAGGGGTAATGGTGGACCCAAAAAAGATTGAAATAGTTAAAAATTGGACTAGGCCTAGTTCTGTAACCGAGGTTAAAAATTTTGTGGGATTGGACAATTATTATCGCTGGTTTGTGAAAAAACTTTGCTTCTATTGCTACTTACTTGACCAGGATAACTAAATAGGAGGTGCCATTTGAGTGGACTAAAAAGTGTGAAGAGAGCTTCCAAAAGCTCAAGACTCTTCTGACCACAAAACCAATTTTGACCCTATTGGTCGAAGGTAAAGACTTCATTATTTATTGTGATGCTTAACATTCCGATTTGGGTGTTGTATTAATGCAGGATAAGAATATTGTAGCATATGCTTCGTGACAGTTGAAGGTGCATGAGAGGAACTACCCGACTCATGACTTGGAGTTGGCAGTGGTAGTGTTTGCACTAAAAATTCTGAGACATTATTTGTATGGCATCAAGTGTGAGGTGTTTACTAATCACCGCATCTTACAACATGTGTTCACCTAGAAGAACTTGAATTTGAGACAGCGAAGAGACTATGAGGTCACCATCCAATACTATCTAGGTAAGGCTAATGTGGCAGTAGACACATTGAGCCAAATATCAGTGAGCATGGGCAGTCTATCCTATTTGGGGTCCCTTAAGTGGCCCTTGGCTAGAGACATTCAGGCCTTGGAGGCCAGGTTCATAAGCCTATCCATCTAAGATAAAGGTGGGATAATGGCCAAAGTTGATCTAAGGCCCACTTTTATAGAAGCGATCAAGACCAAGCAGTTTAAATATGTTAACTTAAATGAAATTAGAGGAAAAATATTGATGGGCAAGGCTTAAGACTCAACACTTGATGCAGGTAGAGTGCTTCACTTTAGGGGAAGGATTTGTGTTCCCTGGGTAGATGGACTAATTTAAAAAATCTTGTCTGAATCTCATGGTTCATGATACTCTATTCACTTGGGAGTAACTAAGATGTATCAAGACTTGAAACAATTATATTGGTAGCCTGTTGTGAAGAAAGACATAGCTGAATAAGTAGACAAGTGTCAGAACTACCAACAGGTGAAGTATAAGCACCAAAGACCTACATGTTTGCTCCAAAGAATGCCCATTCCTGAATGAAAGTGGGAAATAATAGCCATGGACTTCGTGGTGGAACTTTCCAAGACTTTGGGGAAGTATGACTCCATTTGGGTGGTGGTTGATAGGTTAACAAAGTGAACACACTTTATCCCAATTAGAGTGGATTACAATGTACAACAAATGACCAGGATTTATGTGAAAGAGATAGTAAGGTTGCATGGGGTGACCCTTTCTATCATTTTAGACCATAGTATGCAGTTTACTTACAAATTTTAGATAAAGTTGCAGGAAGGGTTGGTCACTCAATTTACTTTCAGCACCGCTTTCCATCCACAGACAGATGGTCAATTAGAAAGGATTATATAAGTGTTGGAAGACATGTTGAGGGCATGTGTGATCGACTTTGGGGGTATTGGGACAAGTTTTTTCCCTTGTGTGAGTTCTCCTACAATAATAGCTACCACTCCAATATCGAGATGACACTTTTTGAAGCCTTTTATGGGAGGGGATGCAGGTCTCCCATAGGGTGGTTTGAAGCTAGAAAAGTAGAGTCATTAGGGGTAGACTTAGTGAGGGACGTTCAGGATAAGGTAAGGAGCATCCAAGCTAAGCTTTTAGTGGCTCAAAGTCATCAAACAAAGTACACTGACTGTAAGGTAAGGGATATGACATCTGAGGCTGCTGAGCAAGTACTTTTTAAAGTGTCACCCATTAAAGGGGTGATGATATTCAACAAGAAGGGCAAACTCAGTTCTCGCTATATTAGACCTTTTGAGATTCTTGACTGTGTAGGGCCAGTGGAGTATAGATTATCCATACCACCCAGCTTATCTTAGGTACACCTGGTGTTCCATGTATCAATGTTGAAGAAGTACTATGTAGATAGGGACTATATTATTAAATGTGACTCGGTGTTATTAGAAAATGAACTTCAGTATGAGGAAGAGCCAGTAGAAATTCTTGATCGTGATGTCTAAAAGTTAAGGACTAAAGATATCAATATGGTCAAGGTGCAATGGAAACATCGCTTTGTGGAGAAATCTACTCGAGAGACTAAAAAGGACATATGAGACAAGTATCCTCAACTGTTCGACGAAACAGGTACTACTCTATCTCTACTTTAGACCTATTTTCCCTAGTTAGTCACTCGGAGATGAGTGATGGATAAATTGGTAACTATTGTAAAAACCTTTCCTATTCATGTGGAATAGGCCAATGGAAAAGGATTTCGGGAAAGAAACTCTAGGTAGTAAATTTGGAAAAATTTAGCCTAGGCCAAACTTGAATGAATTTTGAGTTAGGTAAGGTCTAGGGTGATCATGTGAATGGTGAGAGATCAAATCTCTAATTTAATAGTATAGGATGATATGCAAGATGATAAGGAACATTTACGGCTTTATAGAATCACATTCGGGCGAGTAAAACTCCAGAAATCAAATTTGGCATGAAGGGTAAATTTTAATATGTCTTCGAAGGGGTGTGTTGTGAAGTGGAGGCTTGGATATCAAACCCCAAGCTCTCTATTTTTTTGCAATTCTCCAGAGCGGGATCTGTCCTGCCAGAGCGGGATGATCCCATCAGAGCGGGATATTCATGAGACTTAAGTCGGAAAAAACCCCAAAATGGTCTATTTCTGCAAAACATTAGTTCCTAAGACTTTAGGAGGTGACCTAGGGAAATTTTCCATAGATTTTTATGCTTAAGGTAAGGAATTTACTCCTTAAATTCATCCTTTGATTCGTAGAACCTAGAAGCTATGATAGGTAATCATTGGGGGAGGGTTTGAACTAAAAACTAATGGTGAGAAATAGCCCTAGGGTGGGGTTAGGATCATAGATTTGGCCTAGGATGAGAATTATTTTATTTTTCATGATATTTAGGCCATTGTGTTGATCTTTTATATGTATTTATTATTTCTAGACCAAGAACAAAAGGAACGAACCTGGAATGGGAAAGCTCTTGCACTGTAAGGTGGTTGAAGCTTGAATTTGAGGTAGATGATGGTCTTGTTTCCCATATGTGTTTCATATACTTGGTAAATTTCTTTATGACATGCTTATGTGTATATGAATAAGGAAACATGCTAGATTATGTGTGAAAGATCACTTGCTGGCATGTCTTATGATGAACGTGTTCTTGGTACATATAATATTGTAAATACTGAATGTAGTTGTGATTATAGTATGTTTGGATAAGGTGTCACATTCCGACACATATTTGGATCAGGTGTCATATTCCGACATAAATTTGATTATTTGTAGGTCTCCTGAGAGGACCCTTGTGTGAAGTTACAGCATGTTGAAGATATTTAATTGTGATCTTGCTAAATATGATTGAAGATGAGATTGGTTGACCTATTTTGTATATGTGTATGCTTGTTATGTTGAATTTACTTTTCTATGATGCGCGTATTGGCTAATCACATGATCCTACCATTGCACTGCTATTTTTGTGTACTGATACTACACTTGCTTTGCCTTTGTTGAGTACAGGGCATATTTAGCTGGCTGCGGAGAGACTCCATTTAGTTATTGTTTAGATTATTTTCTAAATTTATGGGGACTCAATATTATTTCTTAATTTATTCCTGCTTCTGCAAATCCTTAACTGTTATATCTCACAAGTGTGATAGCTTGAGCTGTAAGGATGGTTTTTCCATCAGAGGATAGTGTGGGTTCCAGTCACGATGAATCGGGGTCGTGACATATTTAATATGTGACATCCTGTGATTCATTGGAAATTTAAACCCCAATAAATTAAATTTTAATCCAAACCCAGATCCATCTATTAATCCCTACCCGCCCCAGCTAAACCCCCCATTTCCCTTCTATTTTTGTTTGGACAAAAAATGCTGATTCAATGTTGGAATTCAATGCCGAAATTTATCATGAATGAATCAATTCTAGATAACAATCATAAACAATCTAATGGTCACTTTCTAACTCACAGAGAAATATTTGATAAGGGTTCTCTAAGAAGTCCCTTAAGTACGCATAGTTGCGAATTTATTATGAATTAAGGTACCTTGCATGAATTGATTTTAGTAAATCAGATATTAAGAAAGAGGCTTTTGGAAAATTTGGAAAAATTTAATCATATCCTGCAAGTTCCAAACCTGTTTGATTTGCAAAGGGGAAGCAATTGTTTCTTTTGCAAACTAATTCTCAAATATCTAATAAGCCAGAAAGATCAAGGAGAAAGTCTCTTCTAATAACCTTCTCCAAAAATATTTGAAATTCAAAAAAGCTTAATGTAGTTATGTTCAGAAGAATTCTCCATTGAAGAATGGAATTGAGAAAATGTTTCTGGTTTATGATTTTGTCTTTTTAGATAAAAGGGTTTTTAGTTGGGCGGGTTGATAGATGGATCATTAAATTTCTAAAAAGTCATAGGACGTCACGTATTAAATAATAACTCTAATTATATTTTCTAATGGATCCATCTACTAAGGACATTATGTAAGACTTCAGAAGTGGGAAATCCCAAAAATGAGGATCAAAAGATAAATTTTCAGAAAAATACAGTTTTTAACACCAGATGATGACCACGAAGGTCATCATGGGCTGTATTCTTCACCACGGTCCATGGTGGAGGTTCAGAAACTTAGAAATCGTAGGTATAGGTCCACGACAGGGACCACAAGCCATGGTGAGAACCACGATCCATGGTTCCCTCCGCGATGACCCCCCTCCCCGAGCCCCTCAGAATTCTTTCTAAGTCAAGTACTATGCCCCCACCACCACAGACCGCATTTCCCTTCATGGACCGTAGTAGGTCTCGTGGTGGCACCCCTTCCAAAACCCCTTTTTTTAGAATTTAAAGTCCATCACCACGACCTTCAGTACGATCCATATTAGCCTTCACCGTTCGTGGTGAGGTCCTATCCAGGTGCCCAGTTCCAGTTTTAAATTGAGATTATTTTGGTCTTTTTTCTATATTTTATTAATGAATGTGGATGAGTTTTGGAACTAGATTCTTAACCATTAACTAACCTAAATTACCCTAACCGTCCTATTCTCACCATAATTCCCTAAATAACAAAAACCTTCTCTCCCAAGTTTTCTCTCGAATGTCTTTTTCTCCCTCAAGCAATTCAAATGATTTCTTCAAGGTCAAGCTTCCATTCTCTTCAATTTAGGGCTAGTAAAGGTCAAGGTATGTGTGACTTCATCCATGGGTTCCTTTTACCAATGGAATCCCAAAGAAGTCTTCTCAAATTCTATTATAATTTCTTTAATTAAAAGCCCTAATTTCATGATTTGCATTGGGTCTTCTTAATTATAATATTCTTCAATGCTATTGGGCTAATGTCATGACCCAATTCCTTAGGTCATGATGACACCTACTATAACCCACCAGTAGGTAAGCCAACCCATCAACCCGAAACATCAAGTAATGGGTTTGAGGGCAGAAACTAAATAAGAGTGGCAAATTATAAAGATAGACAGAAAGAATAAGCGAAAGTAAACCAAAACATGATATAAACAAATAAATATCCCTCCCAAAACCTAGAAGTCATAATTATAGAGCTGCTACAAAATAAAAAATGAGTATAAGTCCCGAAAGTGGAACAAAAATATATACAACAACTGGCTAGTCTCAAAAGGAAAAAGATGGGCCATCCATACTGAAGGAGACAGGAATGATCCAAAAATACCAAGTGCTCACCTTATTCTTCAAAGCTGACTGCAACAGGTTTGATCTATCCACAGTGGTAGCTGGTGCTTAGTCCTGCATCACGAAAGTAGATGCAGAATATAGTATGAGTACCAAGATAACAGGTACCCAGTAAGCATCACAGGCCGAATGAGCAAAAAAGGTAAAAACAATATAAAAAAGAGGAATAGCCTAAATAGGAGTCAACATAAGCATCAAAAGGGGGAAAGAGTACTACTTATGAGAACTAAAGCTAACTATACCCAACTGGGCCCCCATAAACCCAGCCGGGACACTCGTATGCAAGTTAAATAAATACCTGAACAAACCCCCATAAGCCCACCGAGTACACAAAATAGCTACAACTACTAAGGCTAGGAACTAAGAATCTACGATGTTAGGAGCCAAAGTACTATATCATTTTCAAACGCAGAATCTCCAAGAGTCAATCGATCTAGTGGTGACTTAGGGGTTGAGGCCAGGACTAGGACCCAGATGCTCACCGAATGTTCAAAGTGGCCAAGGCCAGGAATGGGTACCCGGATGCTTGTCATAATACATAAGTATGGTCGAGTCTGGGATTAGGTACCTGGATGCTCGCCATAATACATCGGTATGATCGAGTCCAAGACTGGGTACCCGGATGCTCATCATACTAGTAAGCCAGTAGAGGCCAGGGCTGAGTACCCGGATGCTCCCCGATAATTTAGAATAGAGGCCAGGACTTGGTACCCGGATGCTCACTGATAGTTTATCCCATGATTCCAAATCTTCTACTTCCCAACTAGAATACAACAGTACCAAATATCTTTTCCCAAATAAGTCAAACGATATGCTGCTAAAACTGGAACATGAGCCAAAGTCAATGATCACAAAATCTAGTATTGCGGACGCATCATAAAAGTTACGCTTATATCGATTTATGGATGAGGATATTTTTAAGAGCAAGGGTAATGCCTAACTACTGCTCACTATGTTTATCTTGTTAATAAGCACAAGGAGCAGGGGAACATATCACTTGAAAATGAAGAGAAAAACAAATAACCTGCCTAGTTTAACAGGGGTCTCAATGTGAACTTTCAACCTGTCCAAAGACCCTATGTTCCTAATAGCAATCCTATGAAAGTGTCTAACAATTTTGATGTTATCAAATCCAATAATAAAACTACTGCTGTGAATAATGGAATCACTTTAGGTCCCAAATATCCAAACCAAATTAGAACTCCAACTTTTAATAGTCCTACTCCTCTTAATCATGTGGTGCCTCCCAATACTAATCTGGCTGTCAAACAAATCAAGCATTCCAATACTAATACTCCAACCTCCCTAATCCTGTCATCCCTCAAACTTTGACTACTAAGTTAAGAGCCCAAGAAGCCATGAAAATTGCCATTATTGATATTACACCCCCCAAAATTACTACAAAATAGGGCTATCCAGTTGTGGTATTTACAAAAGAAGATTTCATGGTGAAATTGGCCATTGACTGTAAGTATACTCTAATAGGCAAATTCACAAACACTATGCCTAAGATGGAAACCATTAAAAGGAATTCATCCTGCAAATAGAGCTCAGAGGAGGAGTGAAACTTACCCACTTTACTCTAGGCATCTGTACATAGACTTGTACAATGAGTATGATCACTCTACTGTATAGTCCAAAGGAAAAATGTACATAGATGGCCAACTTATGAGACTCCAGCTATGGACCCCCACCTTCAAGCCTGAAGAAGAAACCCCTTTAGTCCCTATATGGGCTATATTACCAAAATTACCTTGGCACTGCTATCACCTTGAAGTGGTAACCCCACTACTATCTCCAATTGGAAAGGTCTTATTCTTGGACTTGGCAACCTACAAGAAAATAAGGGGTAGTGTTGCAAAAGTCAAAGTTCAAATTGATCTTACCAAAAAAAACCCAGCATGTATGGTTGGGCTATGGTAAAGATGAAAATGGAGCAGGAAGGTGGCAATCTATTCAGTATAAAGGGGTGCCAGACTACTGTCAATACTGTAAGCACCAAGATCACACCATTCATGTTTGTACTGTTAAAAAAAGAGATGAGGATATTAAGAAAAAGAAAGATCAAGAAGAAACAGCAAGAAACAAAGACAAGTCCAGCACTGATAAGAGTAAAGAACAGCAGAACAAAGAGCTGTAACACGAAGAAGACAAACAAACTAAGGAACAACAAAACACTAACAGGGCTGAAGCTGAAAAAAAAGACCAAGAATATGTAGGCTGGCAAATTCAAAGGAGGAAAGGCAAAAAAGATGGACAACACCACCAACAACAACCACAACAACATAAAACACAAGTATCCATGTCAAAAGGGGAAAATTCAGTAACCCCCCAGTATAATATCAGCAGCATCAATGAAAGAAAAACTCAACAGCAGGCAGGTATGCTTAATAACTCTAACTCTAATACTTGTAATATCCAAAATTGTAATGTTGACTCTGGAATCCAGAGCCTACTCCCCCCTCCCTATACAACATTGGATCCCAGCCCCCATAATCCCATGCAGTAGGTTTTATATGTTAATAGAACTAGCAGACCTGCAAACAAACAAAAAGACCATAATATTACTGTTAGGTTTGAACCAAATACTGAATTGTATAATGTGGAATGCAATAATGCCAATGGAAAAATCCCAGGTATTGACTCAATGCTCCCACACCCCTATGGCTCCCCTAATTATTTTAATATGTTAAACAGTATTGCTGTTGTGGATAAAGAAGTCTGTAGAGGTGAGGTTGAGGGAATACAAGAGAAAATCACTAACCTACAGGAAGAGGAAACCAGGGGGAGGGAAAATCTATTGGTTGACCATAGAAAAGACCCTAGAGCCTCTACCACCACTCTTCCAGCAGATATAAGGTCCAATATGCAGGTTCAACAAGCTGATGTTCAACAGGTTCCAGAGGATAGGTTCCAGTTCAATGAAATTGATAAGGAAAGTACTAAACCTCCAAAGATTACTAAACAAAATATGGGTGTAGTGACTCAGCTCTTCAATAATAAATATACTCTATCTTTGAGTAAGAATAAGAGGGATGCACTGAAGAAGAAGTTACCTAAGACAAAAAAATCTCTGTCTGGAAAGACACAACACAGAGTAAACTATGTTTTGGTTGAAGAACAAGCAGGGATTCATATGACACCTCTTCAAATTCAAGCCAACTGTACTTAATTGTGTGTGCTTAATAAGAGAGCCATATAAGATGACTTTAAGGATGAATACAGAACTATTCAATCTGAAGATAAAGAGGATCCAGATCAAAGGGAACAATCTCATGATGAGGATGAAGAAACTAGTGCCTCTCCTTTGAGAGCACTAGATACTATCACAGATACTATAACTCAGGAGGAAGTGTTGCAGGTTACTGAGAAGCAGGGATTATCACCCAGGGGTCAGCAGGACAAGAATAAGAAAACAAAAGAAACAAGAAACCTCCACTAGTTCAGATAATGCTACTTGGAAGAGTAGCATCTACACAAGGTCCAAATCCCTGAAACTTTGATGATGAATATAATAAGCTGGAATGCAAGGAGTATTGATACTCAAGGTGCCTTATATAGACTTTAAAAACTCAAGGATTATCACAAACTATCTATATTGACAATTCTTGAACCATTTGCTAATCAATCACAGCTGAACCACTATAGAATTCAGTTGAGATTGGATAGTGCAATTCATAACCCCAATAACAAGATTTGGTTGTTTTGGAATCAGGATGTGAACTACTCCATTATAGATCAACATGAACAGTAGGTTACTTATGAAATCAAATATGTGGCTAATCCTAATTCTCATATTATTACATTTGTTTATGCCAAGTGTAAGGATTACATGAGAAGAAGTCTTTAGGATAAGATGCTGCAGTATGCTGACACAGACAAGCCATGGTGCATTATTGGGGACTTTAATGTAATCACAAATGTTGAAGAAAAGCTAGGAGGACAACTATACAATATGAACAAAAGTTTTGAGTTCATAAGTGTAATTGAGGCATATGGTCTCACTAATTTGGGCTTCCATGGGCAGAATTTAACATGGTGCAACAATAGGGACATGGAGGCTAGAATATGGAAGAGGTTGGACAGGGCCATGGTGAATAATAGGTGGTTAGATATAATACCTATGACTATTGTGACTCACCTTGCTTCTATAAGTTCTGATCACTATCCTCTTTTACTTGAAAGCAAATATTTCAAGTTCCTTAACTGTTGGGTGGAGAATGAGACATTCTTAGACACTATTAGATCCTGTTGGGAAAGACCAGTAGAAGGTAATCTAATGAGAATATTCCAATTGAAACTTAAGAGGGTGTCTAGTACTCTTATTAACTGGTCAAGGCAACAGTATGGAGACTTATATGAAGCTGTCAAAGAGTTTGAAGAGAAGGTAAAGCAAGCAGAAGATGCTCTCATCCATGACAAGTCTAAAGAAACCAAGATCAAGCTGAATCATGTGAATGCTCAGTACATTAAATACTTAAAGACTGAACAATCTATCCTTAAACAAAAAACTCAACTTCAGTGGTTTAAGGAGGGAGATGCAAATTCCAAGTAGTTTCATGCTATTATTAGAGGAAGGAGAAGAAGATTACTCATCCATCAAATTAGTGATGAGCAAGATAATACCATTCAAGGTGATCAGAATATAACTACTGCTGCATATGACTACTTTGAGAAGATCTTTACTAGCAAGAAAGAGGTTATCAATGAGGATATCCTCAGGTGTATCCCTAGATCCATCACAGATTAGTAAAACAAAGCCCTTAATGCTATGCCTACTAAAGTGGAGTTGAAAGAAGCTGTATTTTCTCTCAGTGATATATCTGCTGCAGGTCTAGATGGAATTAATGGCAAGTTCTTCCATACTTGCTGGGAAATCAATAGTGAAGACTTATTAAACTTGGTGAAATACTTTTTCTGTGGATACTCTATTACCAAGTTCATCTCACATGCTTGTTTGGTCCTACTCCCAAAAGTAGACCATCCTAATAAGCTATTAGACTTCAGACCTATATCACTAAGTAAATTCACCAATAAAGTTATTTCAAAAGTTCTATGTCTCAGACTAGCTCCTATTTTACCTCAACTAATCTCTGAAAATCAGTCAGGATTTGTTAAGGAAAGTAGTATATCTGAAAACATTATGCTGGCACAAGGAAATCATTTATGGCATTATAAAACCAAAGCTTGGAGATAATGTTGTGATCAAATTAGACATGGACAAAGACTATGACAGGGTGTTTTGGTCATTTATATGTCTAGTCATGAGAAGATTTGGTTTTGGATAAGTATTTATTGACATGGTTTGGAGTCTATGGCTAATAATTGGTACTCAGTTATTGTGAATGGAAGTAGACATGGTTTCTTCCACTCTATAAGAGGTCTCAAAAAGGGAGATCCTTTATGTCTAGCCCTATTTATTTTAGGAGCTGAGGTACTCTCAAGACTGCTCAATAATCTTCATCAACACTATTTGTACAAAGGTTTCTATATGGAGAAAAAGGGTCCATTGATTAATCATTTGAGCTTTGCTGATGATATTATCATTTTCACTTCAACATAGAGATACTCTCTCAAGCCGATCATGAAGACACTGCAGGTGTATGAGGAGACCTCAGGCCAGCTTATTAACACAAAAAAGAGCCAGTGCATGATCCCTCTAAATACTGATCCTGAGATCATTGAAAGGGTCACTTTTAACACTGGTTTCAAAACAACCCATGGCCCTATTACTTACTTGGGATGCCCCTTATATATTGGAGGTCAAAGGATCATATACTTTACTAGTATGGTGTCCAAAGTGATATCCAGAATTAGAGGATGGCAGATCAAAGTCCTCAGTTATGGAGGGAGAGCTGCTCTTGTGAAGTATGTGCTGCAGTCCCTCCTTATTCATCTTCTATCTGTTGTTATTGACATCCTATGACTCTTGAAATCTAGGCTCTGATACCAAGTTTTTCATACCCCGAATCTACACAATAAGCGTGATCGATACTCAGAAATCATTGTTGGTTCCCAAGCAAACCCTTGGCTTGGCTAACTACTCAGCGAAAGGCTTAACTCACAGCAAAAAGCTAACTCAGATGGGAATGCAACTGAATATAATTAATACTTCTCAAAAATAAGTCTCAAATACTATAAACAGATAAAGGTTGTTTAAAAACATAAATTTTGAAAAGTGAAATAAACTCCATACTCTGTCTATAAATATTAAGCCTCTAATAACTCTAGATGAGTACCGGGATAGGCCTATGGCTACCTCAAAGCACTAATAAATAAAGACTGAATAAACTAAAAGAGTTTCTCTGAAAGCAAGGAGGTCTCATAAAAAATTTGAAAGAAATTAATCTTCAATGATGAGCCTATTGAGGATCTCTAGCACCTGTATGTGCATAATAAAATGATGTAGCATTGAAAGACATTAGTATATGGAATGTAATATATGTATAATAGCTGGAAAAGAAACATACTCAATATAATAAATACTAAAGTAATTCAACTCAGATAAGTAAATCCAACTCAGTATAAAAATAATATTCACTCTTAGCGGAGTTTTTTTAACCAACAATCATCACTACGAGCACTGCAATGACACAATGAATTGCTGTCACTGCAACATCTATCCAATACCTTGCCAAGGTGAGGGACACAAACTTATCTCATAGATCATATAAAAGGTTGTATCAAGGACTGAAGTACAGAATCGCCCAAACCAACTACACAAACCTATCCTACACTGGCAACATAGTTTATGAGGTTTAAGTTATTCTAAACTCTTACCCATATCGGTGTTCAATAATGCTGCCAAAAATCATATGTTATTCTCATAGACTAAAGTGAGTGAAAATACTCAAAACATAACCTATTTAGTCTCATTAGAGTTTACTCAATTTAACTCAACCTTTCTCAACTTATTACATTTTCTTCAAAAATGTCACAACCCAACTCTGTGGGCCGCGATTGGGTTCCGATCTGGACCCTCTTTATACGTATCTATCAAATGTAATGATCAATATAAAAACTGTACAGAAGAACCCTGATGGGTTATAGCATTTTCATACATGTATCCTCTTTCATTTGTATCTTATCATGAAAGGGCGTGCAAGCTGACAAGGCTGCCATAGTTTCTTAATATTTCCAATACATCATGTAGACATAATTGAATATAACTTACACGTATAACCCATACAAATGTCTACAGACCTCTAAGAACATTAATAGTAATATATGGCGGGACAGGGCCCCCACCGTACCCCTGAATAAACAAATATATACATAGGAGGTTTGGTACTACAACTCGGCTCCGAATCAATGGAGCTTCTTCCAAACTAGCTGAGTGGAATCTTAAGTTGGCGGACTCCCAATACCTGTGTCTGTACCTGCGGGCATGAAGCGCAACCCCCCGAAGAAAGGGGGGTCAGTACGACATATGTACTGAGTATATAACAATAACTGAGATAACAACTGAAATAGGGATGCAGGAAATCAAGTATAGCATTTAGTAGGGTACTATATCTGCACCTCACAAAATAAAGTCCTGTATACCATTATCACTTACCGTATCCGGCTTGCTCAGGGACTCGGTGTTACAAATACATCATCTATCATGATAGGCATATGTATATTGTTAGCACTATGGAACGTACAACCCAATCCATATATATCAGGTTAGTGCCGAGGAGCGTCCAGCCCGATCCATATATATAACAGGTTAGTGCCGAGGAACATTCATCCCGATCCCTATACATATAATACATTAGTGCCGAGGAATGTATGGCTCGATCCCTATATATAACATGTTAGTGCCGAGGAATGTATGGACCGATCCCTATACATATAACACATTAGTGCCGAGGAACATTCGGCCCGGTCCCTATATAATATAATAATATATATACGTGCACATAAACCTTGATAGTATAACAAATGTCTCCCAAATATCATCATAAGATGTGTCAAAGAGTCTCTAGGTATAGGAGCTTACGCCTCCAATCATTATTCAACATATGGAAGGCTCGAGGAACAGGAGTTTAACCACTTTAAGAAGCCTAACCTCAAGAAGTGAGTACAAGTCCCGAGTTATAACCGAAACCTATAATGGAATCACCTCTAGCTCATATCATATATCACTTCACTTACCTTAATTGTTTCAAGAGAAGGAAGGAATAGGCTTCACGTGTACTACTTATCGTTATGTAGAAGACTTACAAGTCCATAACTCAACTATCGCAGGAGTTCTAATATCGAGAAGGGAATAAGATTGACGAACCATACTCGAGGTTCTATTAATGGAATTACCCCCAAATTTCATATCCACATCATACTTAAGACTAAGACATGCTAAGAGAAGGAATAAGCTTTACATACACTACTTTTCAGCATATAGAAGACCTGAGGAATGAGAGCTTAACTACTTTAATAGTTTTAACATTCAGAAGTGAACACGAATTATGAATCATGAATCATGTTCAGAGCTCATGAGTAGAATTACCCCAGGCTTCATACACATATCATTTGTCACTTAAATCTAAGACATGCCTAAAAGAAAAGAGAGACAGGCTTTACATACCTCTTATGAGTTACTCTTTGTCATGTTCACCTCGTCATCTTTTGAACCTATTAAACATGGAAGCAATAAAAATATAAACCATCCCTGACTTTTAAGCATCTTAAGTTGCACACGAGTATTCATAGAACTCATTTCCTCGCTCGTCTTCTCGACTAGTTCTTTAGCTAGTTAAGGAGTTAAAAAAATCGGGCAGCACCTCCTCTATAACATGCCCTATCCGAATTTCCAATTACATTCCTAATTACTACAGCCAACCAGCAACAACAAAGTGCATCTCATATACCCATAAAACATGGCAATATTACACAACATAAGCTCCAAACAACTTGCTAAAAATTACGACACCAAAATAGGGTTTCTAGTATTTATTTTGCAAAACCTTTAATTATACAAAACGAGGGGTCATGTGGATGAAAAAATCAGATCCCACACCTATTTTAGAATACTTTTAGGCCCTGAAATAACCACCACACACCTGCAGCAGCACACCACAAGCACAACACCTTGCTTCGACTACAATTTAACTATAGCGTCTCCAATTTAGATTGTCTTCAACGTCAAGTATTTTTACGCAAATTTTATACTTCCATCCACCTATAGGAAGTGTAATACACTTCATAACAACACCATAAAGTCCAACTTGAAATAAAAAACCTTACCTTACCCAAAATTGGCCAAAACTGCCAAATTATGACTCGAAAATTGCGGTAACGTCCTCGTATGGCTCCGTGAGAAGGGTGGTGGACAGAAATGGCCTTGTTGTACCTCACTATCGTCTTCAATGGGGTCTGCTCTTTCTTTTTTGGGAGAGTATGCCAATATGATCTTAATGAGGTACGGGGCTTTGCATCTGACATTCGTTGGGCTTCTCTCTTCGGGAGACTGCGCCCTGGCCTTTTTATCCAATAAACCCCTCCGGCTGAAGACTAGTGGTAGGTGGTCCTGCGGAGCTTTCGAAAAAGGGTAGCCTTGTGTGTAAGCACAGCAATGAACCACGGCGAATCCTCAGACGACCTATCTAAGATTAGGGGGGGATCCTTAGTAGTGGTGACCCTTTTACTCTTCCACGGACTGATACATGTACCGAATGCTCATACGGGAAAGTTGACTCCTGGGTCTGGAACCTGGGGGGTTGCTCCGAGAAATCCTTTCTTTCTCATCCACTCAGGGGGTGTGGACACACCTGCACGGATTATAGGTGATAGTTACAAGAATGGCGGGGAAGTTAATAGTACCCGACGACATTCAGGGATGGATGTAGACCCATCAGGCAGGGATAATCATTCCGGTCCTAGTAGAAGTGGCGACCATTCTCTAAACGTGCTGAAATTATGCGGACTGTTTGTATCACTTCCTTGCTTCCCCAAAATGGAATTTTATATTATAAAACACCATTATATAAATTTGGGACACCTTAAATAATTAATTCACGAAATGAAAGTTGGAGGCTTAACTTGGCAGCCCCAAACCCATAGCCCTTCTTTCTTGCCCCTAGCATTTTTCTCTTCAACTTTCTCCTATCTTTTCCAAATGTAGGACTGAAGACATGGTTCTATAGGCATCATAAAATATATATATACATCTCCATGTTGTTGAGGAATACCGTAGATAATTAATTCACAGAGGAAAATTGGAACTTACCTTGAATTCTCCCAACCGTGGCTACCTTCTTTTTTCCTCTCTACGTTTCTTTCTTTTCTTGCTCTTTGGCTGAAGTTTTGGCTGAGAAATAAAGTTAATAGTCACATAAAAAACATATATATGTTGGCTTAGGAGGTGGAACGTGTCATCCCCATAGGGTACCATGTGTCCAGCCTCTATTGGGCCATGTGTCCTTGATGGGGCCCACCCCCAAGTAGCTGGGTCACCTACTTGACCCCAAGCAGGTAGGTCACCTGCTGCCACATGGCACTTTCCTAGGCTGCCATGTGTCCCCTCCTCTTGCTTCCACATGTCATTCTCTCCTCCTCCGTGTGGGTTTGTAATTTCGTTTTACTTTAAGAACCCATGTAATCCTTTTTACGTAAGCTTGGTATGTACTCAAGTGGATTAGGTATGCAAGACTTCTAAATTAGTAGTTTACGTAGGTAAGTCGAGTCCTAAGACTCCTTACTTGGCCTCCAACTCTTTCCGACTTCTCATGACCATATTTCCAACTTTCCCTACTATGGGGTATCACATTCTCCTTCCTTAGAGTTGTGTGATAGTTTAGTAGATTATCTGACTCACTTCATAACTTCTAAGAAGCTTAAGAGACATTCCGAGCTTAAGAGTGTGGGGTGTAACAAAAATATTATACTTCTAAAAACACAATAAATGTATAAAATATATCTTTTGATTTCTCAACTCAGTCTTAAAATAGCTGCATAACATTCTAACTCATTAGATTATACTGAAAACTTCTTTCTTAATTAAGACATGACATATATCATCTTGAACTTAAAACTATGCATGTGAATACTAATGCATGTGAATACTCAACTAGAATTCATGTGGATGCAAACATGAACAGTGAATTCAACAACTCAAAGTAAGGAAATAATCTCATTTGGATCAAATACATAGGGAACTCAATGAAGATTATAGAACTAACTCAAAATTGAATTTCATGGGATTGAAGCTCAATATGTAACTCTTTAATTACTAAATTAAGATGTACGGAATATGGACAAATTGATTTCAATGTTATGAATAGACTTACATACTTGGAAGAACGATAATATTTGCAAAAATTGAAGAACTCCATGCCCACGCTTGATCCCTAGCTTATATACTCTCTAATCCTTGCTCTTGAATATTCTAAGTGTTAATATTATTCCAAAACCATCAGAATTTTGGTTTCAGAAAGGTTGGAAAAGATGATTATACTCCTCATTAAAACTGCCTCTAGTCACCTATAGGTCGTTCTACGAACCGTAGAGGACTAGTTATAGGAACTGGGTACCAAAAATTGGACTCACTCAAATTTGTCATGTTGGGACTATGAGCCTTTTCTAAGGATCGTAGACCCTTTGACGTGTCGTGAATGGTGCTCACGAAATCGAACTGAGGAATTTAGGCATTGGGGTGTATGAATCCCTCTACGAGTCATAGACTATTATACGAATCGTAGACCTTGATTATGGAATTTGGTGCACATTTCAGTAGCTACTAGAGTGTGACATTATATCTATTAGTTATCCTTATGATTCATAGAGAATTAGATGGGTCATACAAATAGTTCGTGGAATAAGGTCTGAAGACTGGGATCAAGGTCACTTCTATGGACCCTTCCTAGACCCCCACCTATGACTCATAGAATATTTTATGAATCGTAAGTTCCATTCGTGGCTCACTGATAGTGTACTGTACTCACTTTCTCCATTCTCTTCAGGACTTATCTAAGTTAGAATAATTCAAAGTGTTAAAACTTAGTTTGATGACATGGGTTCATAAAGCCTGAAGGATATAAATTTGAACATAAGTCACACATTTTCTGAAGCTATTTGACTCGAATCATGTGTACCTTGGGCATGAAGTATGAATAAGACTACTTTGCCTTAAGAACTATGACTGATAGCGTTTAAACTTAGCAACACTTTCAAACTAGGCTCCTCTATACACCTCAAAAGCCTTAGGACAAATCAGATCTTGAAAAGCTCAAAAAAATATTAAGTCCAGCTTTATTTTTTCTAGTCATGTTTATTGGGTCGTTAACCCATTTATGGGTTGTAGATGGACTCGTGAATCAAAGTCCTAAAATTTAATGTTTTGTCTAATTCTTACAAATAATGTTTATGGTCCCTGGATGTATCCACAGACCATAGATGGGTCTCGTAAATGAAGATATTAACCTGATTCTTATAGAGCATATTTATGGCTCATAAATGGAACTAAAGTCCATAAAAAGGTCCCGTAGATCAAACTTTAGAGCTCAGTACCCTAGTCATGATTTCTACGAACAACATCTATGGTCCATAGATAGAACCCCCGACTTTAGATGGCCTCCAATAGTTTCTCCTCAGGGTCATTTTCGTCTTTTTCTACTCTTTTAATTTTACTATTTCTTTTTGTCCTATTGTAAGTGCGACTAAGGGAATTCAATTAACCTAAAACTTCCCTTTCAAGCATAATACCTAGACAAATCAAAAAAGAACTCTCAAGGTTCATCTCAAGCAAGAGCTAGGACTATTCATCTTCAAGCTTCAATCCAAGAATTCAAGCTAGTCTATTCATTCCAGGCAATGAAATTTCATTTATTGATATCTTTTTCACTCATTGAGTCCCAAATATATCCTAATTTTATAATTCATGATTTCTATACGAGTTAGGATTTTATGACAAACATGATTCTTTATTAATTACTCAGTCTTATTCATGAATAGTTTAAATCATGTGTTTTCATCTTTAAATCAATATTATATATGCTAATTTCATGAACCGTAGTATACAAATATTGCATGACTCAGGTTATCAACTTTTAGAATTTAAGATGCTTTAAGATAAAATGTCTCTCAAATATTCTAAATTTTTATTATAATTCATGTGCTACTTATATGTTATAAGTCTATCAGTATAATTCGGTATATTTAGTTGAATTGTATCTTAAGTTAATCAATATGTTCCCGTTGGGAGTTTTTACTTAGCATCGATTGGACCTAGGGATAAAGGCTCACCCGTTAGTTGGGACTGAGACCTTTAATAGAAATTTCTAATTCCTAGAACTATGTGCCACCATAGGATTATAAGGGTCACCCGTTAGACTAAGACTAACTCCTTAGTCCTTTAAGGACATTAGCTTAGTGGTACCACTTTACCTCAGATCAGCCTTTAAACCTTGAAAAGGTACGCCTTTTTAATGGGGATTATACATTAGACTCTATGTTATAGCTCACATGGTGAAATGTCAGTTTATAGTATCTCCACAGTTCAATCTCAGAGTTTCTTTTCCTTATAGTTAGTTATTTCAGTTTTTAGTATGTTTTAGTTGCATGCTTTACTAAATAGTCACTACATCATTTCATGTTATTCAATTCACCATGGCAAGATTTAGCATGTCCAATTATTATATTTATCATGCATATCCTACATACTCAGTACATTCAAATTACTAACCACATACTCCCTATGCAATATTATTTGATAATATAGGTTTGTACATTCATCATCCAATCTGGGGGTAGTACGACTAGCCTTATTAGTGAGTCCTCATATTTTGAGGAAGACCTCTATATTTCTTTCAATCATTTATTATTTCAGTTTACGGAAAGTTAAAGTTAGCTAGGGGCTTGTTTAGGAACTCATATTCGTAGAGGCTTTTAGATAGTCATACATAGTTTAACTTATTTTTATGCAAATACTTTCTTATTCAGTATTTTGTTTAATAGGACTTTTATATTCAACTTTAGCATCAATATTTCAGTGTCTATGTATGTGTATCTTAGTGTCATGCCAGACCATGGTTAATTTTGGATCACTTATGTCTTTGAGTATCTTGTTTGTAACAAACTTGGTATCAGAACTAGGTTCAAGTGTCCTAGGGTATCTAAAATCTATATTAAATAAAGTTTTATTCATAGGTGTGAAGCGTTCCACATCTATGAATGAGGGGCTATGAAATTTTTAGAAAATACTTCACTTCTTTTATACTCTCAGTTGTGTGATAGAGTTCAAATCTATATAATCTGTTTCCAATCATGCTCTAAGCATTTACAGAATTATACCTCCTAAAAGAGCTTATGTTAGAAGGAACAAGAGTGAGGACCAACCAGTACCACTAGCTCTAACAGACCCTCTGAATTAACAATTCTCACATACTAATTTTAGGGCTACTTTCCATGTGATATCTCAAGTCATGGCTGCTCAAGCCAATTGACTAGTTGTGGCCCAAATCAACCCAAATGGGAAAACAACAAAAATAGGAGTTTTAGGCTTCATTCGGATGAATCCTGCAAATTTTATAGTTCTAAGGTGGAGGACGATCCATGAGTTCATCAAGGACATCCAAAAGCTTACTCAAATAATGGGTGTCATTATAGTTGAGAGTGTAAACTTAGCCGCATACCAGTTGAAGGAAGTGGCTTAGATTTGATACAAATATTAGAAGGAAGACAGGGTTGTTGATGCAGGACCAATAGACTAGGATAATTTTGAGGCTATGTTTCAGGACAGGTTCTTCCCACTTGAGTTAAGGAAAGCTAAGGTCAAGGAATTCATCAATTAAAAGTAGACTAACATGATTGTGAAGAAATACTCTCTAAAATTCACTCAACTCTCTAAGTATGCTCTAATGATGGTGGCCAACTACAGCACCCGTATGAGCAAGTTTCTCTCTATTGTCTCTGAGATGTTGATAAAAAAATGTAAAACTGTTATGTTCATTAAGGAAATGGACATCTCCCAATTGATGACTCATGTTCAACAGATCAAGGAAGAGAAGGTTAATGAGAATGTCGAGGAGAACAACACATATAGGACAAACCGTGTGGGCTACTCTCATTAGAAATTGTGGACCCTAATTGTGGAATGGTTTTGAGAGTGGGTCTTTAGGACTTTGGTCTATGAAACTTTCTACGGTCCTTAGACCCCTCTATGGATTGTAGGGTCCCTTCGTCTTGTATACTTAGAGTTTTGGGTTTCAAGACTTGGCTGATGGTCAGGTCTACCATCCGTAGACTTAGTCTAAAGACTTCACCCTCATGATACAATAGCCATGGTTCAATCCTATGAACCCTTCTACAGTCCATGGAAGTTTCTATGTGTCATCGATAAAATCTGTAGGAAGTCACCTAGTGCAAAACTCAACCTTTTCTCTAGGCTTTTGGACTGATCTAAGTAAGAATATTTTGTGGGTGTTAAAATATCTCCCCCCCTTGGGATCATTAATGTTTGAATGATGACCAATCTAAGAATTTACACAAGGCACGAATGTAATGCAAGAACTAAAACATTTAAACACATGAATAGACACTGAATCTAAGACAGGGAAATGAGTATTGTCTTTAACATCAATACTATGAGGAAAGAATAGATGAAGGTATCTCGCTTTCATTTTTTCTTTGTCTTTCCATATAACCTCTTCAACAAAATGATTTCTCCATAACTTTGACTGAAGCAGCCTCTTTGCTACTCAACTGGTAAACCTGACGATTAAGAGTCTGAATTAGAATTGCCTTATAAGACAAGCTATCTTTCACACCAGTGCTTTCTGTAGGAGAAATAAGCGAAGGATCTTCTTAGCACTTCTTAAGCATAGAAATGTAAAACACTGGATGAACAACCGCCTAACTCTGATGGTAGCTCTAACTCATAAGTTACATTGCCAACTATTTTTGTAATCTGATAGGAACCAATGTAATAAGGATTGAGATTCCCCTTTTTCCAAAATCATAAAACACCCTTCATGGGAAAAGCCTTCAAATCTGCCCAATCATTCACCTCAAACTCTAAATCTCCTTGCCTAATGAACCAAGTATGGCCCTATCAACTCAACTTCACTAACTTTGAACCAACCAATTGGTGATCTATATCTCCTCCTATAAGGAGCCTTATATGGAGTCATCTGAATACTTGAATGATAACTATTGTTGTATGCAAACTCTATAAGAGTCAAGTGTTCATCGCAATTACCTTTAAAATAAATGATGCAAGCTCTCAACATATCCTTTAGAGTCTAAATTGTATGCTCTGTCTGACCATCTGTCTGAGGATGAAATGTGGTACTAAGATTCATCTTTGAACCTAGACCTCTCTAAAATAACTTCCAAAAGTGGGTAGTGAATTGAGTACCACTATCTGAAATGATGGAAAATGGAAATCCATAAAGTATGACTATCTTTAGAATATACAATCTAGCGTAGTCCTCTAATAGATCAGTAGTGTTAAATGGTAAGAAGTGGACTGATTTATTCATCCAATCTACAATAACCCAAATCAAATCATGCTGACAGCGAGATCGTGGTAACTAGTACCAAAATCTATGTTGATCATCTCCTATTTTCACTGTGGAATCTCTATATTCTGAGACACACCATATGGCATTTGGTACTCAACTACGATTTGCTAACAGTTCAGGCATATAGAAATGAAGTCTGCAATAACTCTCTTCATACCATTCGACTTGTACACTTCTCTCAAGTCATGATACATCTTGGTAGACCCTGAATGAATAGAATATCTGGAACTATGGCATTCTTCCATGATCCCATCTATACCATCCATATTCGGTACACATAATATACCTTAGTATCACAACACACCATCTCCCCCTTGAGCAAAAGCCATCACATTCTACTTATGAAAGTCTTCTTTTAAATAAAGTAGGATGGGTTCTTGGTCTTACTTTCCTCCACTTCCATCATTAAGGATGATTCAGCCCCATTCTGAACAATAGAACCGCCTTTATTTGAGTCCATAAGGTAAACCCCAAATGTGAAACTCTATTCAATTCCTTATCCAACTCGTTCTTTCCTTCCTGAACATTAGCAGTACTCCCCAAATGTAACCTACTAAGAGCATCAACAACAACATTATTTTTTTTGGATGGTAGATAATGATCATATCATAGTCCTTCAGCAACTCAAGCCATCTACTTTGCCTCAGGTTTAGCTCTTTCTGACTAAGACATATTGAAGACTCTTGTGATCAGTAAACACATCTATATGTGCCTCATAGAGATAGTGATGACATATTTTGAAAGCAAAAACCATTGTAGCCAACTCACGGTTAAGAGTCAGTTTATTTCTCTCGTGTGTCTTAAGCTATGGCATAAGCTATAACTTTACATTTCTTCATCAATACTCGACCAAGTTCAACTCAATAAGAAAAACATTTTTTCCCTCGGGTAACGACAACACTGGAGTTGTAGTCAATCTGGTTTATGACTCTTGAAAGCTTTTCTCACAAGCATCATACCATTGAAACTTCGTCTTCTTCAGGGCCAACTTAGTCAATTGAGATGATATGGATGAAAATCTCTCTACAAACCTTCTGTAGTAACCAACCAAACCTAAAGAAATTCCTTATGTCATTTGAAGACTTGGATGTTGGCCAATTCATAACTGTCTCTATCTTCTATTAATTAACCTGGATACCTTCCTGAATATAATGTGGCCAAAAAATGCCACAGATGTGAGCCAAAACTCACACTTCAAAAACTTAGCATATAACTCTCGGTCTTTGAATGTCTAGAGAACTATCACGAGATGATTGGCATGCTCTTTGTCACTTTTTAAGTAGATCAAAATATCATCCACAAAAATGACTATTTAAACACTCTATTCATAGGATCCATGAATGTTGCATGAGTGTTACTCAAACCAAAGGACATAACAAGGAACTCATAGTGACCATAACGGGTTCTGAAGGTTGTCTTTGGAATGTTACTTTCTCTCACTTTGAACTAATGATAGCCTGATCTGAGGTCTATTTTAGTAAAATAAGTGGCACCCTGAAGTTGGTAGAATAGGTCATCGATTCTGGGAAGAGGGTAATTTTTTTTATGGTGACCTTGTTCAACTGACGGTAATCAATACACATTCTAAAAGAACAATATTTCTTTCACATGAGTAAGATAGAAGTGCCCAAAGGAGAGACATTCAGCTTAATGAAACCCTTATTGAGAAGATCTTTCAACTGCTCTTTTAACGTTTTCAACTAAGCTAAACCATTATATATGGAAGAATAGAGATATTATGCATACAGGAAGAACATCTAACCCAAAGTCTATCCCCCTATCAAAAGGACTCTAGGTAGATCATCAAAAAGATTTCGGGAAACATATTTATGGCTAGAACTGACTGAAAGGATGGTGTCTCCATAGTAGCATCTTTAACTCAAAGAATGTGGTAGATATACAACTTGGAAACTAACTTTTTGGCCTTAAGTTATGAAATAAAATAACCTTTAGGCACTGTTGGACTACCCTTCTACTCAATAATTAGCTCATTTGGAACTAAAATTGGACAACTCAAGTCCTACAATTGGCTGAGACATAACAAGCATAAAGCCAGTGCCTAGAATGACATCAAAATATAAAATTTCCGACTCAACTAAGTAAGTTGTGCTGTCTTTCTGATAGACAGAAACTGTATAATCTCTTTAGACTCATTTAGCTAGAATATACTTACCAAAAAGACTAAAAACACTTAAAGGCTCTAAAAGACATTGAGGATGGATCCCAAACTTCACATTATATAAGGAGTCACAAAGGATAAATTTGCACCTAGACCAAGTAAGGCATAAACATCAAGAGAAAAGACTTAAAGCATACCAGTGACAATTTCTGACAAGTTTCCCTAATCTTGGAGACTATCATGGCATACAGATGGTTTGTCCCTCCGTCTGTCCCTGAAGTAGTGCTCATTTGGGCAATCCTGCCTGGAGGTGCTGCTAAAGATGACTGGGCCTTATTTCCCTCATTACCTTGCTTTTCCATTGTACAGTATCTCATATAATGACCCATATGACTACTCTTGTAACAACCATTAGTGTCATTATAACACTCCCCTAGGTGGAGCCTACCACACTTAGCCCAAGGCGACTTTCAATAAGAACCTTGGGTCAGACTTCCTTGCGATAGTGAATCTAGAGCTCTAAAATTCTGGTTTCCCTAGGACCTGTGATCATCAATATTTTTTATTGTTGCTGATGATGGTTCATATCCAGAAGACCTCTTCTGGAAGAATAATCAATTGCCATTACCATTCTTCTGATTGTTAGGATCATGCCCCTTTAACTTTGCTTTCTTGTTTTGATGCTCCTCCTTATCTTTCATCTTGTCCTCCTCAATATGTTGTGCATAGACCATAAGTATGAAAATGTCAATGTTAAAAATTAGTAGAGTGACCTTGTACTCCTTCTTCACATGCTTTCCTTAACCAAAGATGAACTTCTTCATCTTAGACCTCACATTTGGACCATTTCTAGAGCATATATGGAGAGCTGGATGAACATAAGATTGTACTCCTTCAGTCTCAACCCTTCTTTCTTCAAATTTACAAACTCTTCCACCTTCACCTCCCTAAGTTCTCTGGGAAGAAGTGATTTAAGAATGCACTTTCGAACTTATTCTCTGTGGTCGGTTCAGTATCCTCACCATGAATCTCTTCCTAGCAGTTGTATGAGATGTTATCTACATATTTGAGCTAGTAAGAAACAAGCTCAACTCCTCAACCTCAATAGCATGCATAATCTTGAGAATATTCCATATATCATCAATTAAGTTTTGGGGATCCTCCTCTACCTTGGACCTTGTGAACACTAATGGATTCATCCTTAATAAATCTCTTATTTGTGTATCTGCAGAAGATACTTTAGAAGTAGATATAGTGACTGGAGTGCCCTGCCAGAATGAGCATCCATCACCTGAGTGAGCATAGAAATATCTCCTCTCAATACGACCTCAGAAGTTGGGAAAGGTTGTGGAGCGAGTGTCTGTGGAACCTCCTGAGTTCCAATATTATTTTCTTTGTCAGAAAAGTGAGCTCAATTCCTTGTCAACATTTTTGAAGGTGGAGGCATGGTAGTTGGTGGAATCTTGGTATTGGCGATGTTCCTATGACTAATGGTATGCTTTGAAGGTATGATCTGAAAACACGTAAGCACATGAGTTAGAAGAAACTTTTATAGAGTTAAACTCTATTGCAGGAATTTATAGTATGAAAGAAGGATGATTACTTCCTAAAGTCCTCTAGCCTCCTTATTAAAGATGTTGCGTGCTTTATACTAATAGGAAGGATTTTACTAGACATGGCTTCATAGACATCATAGATCTCTTGAACTTGTCTTTTATACCAAATTTTTCATACCATGGGTCTATACCCTAGGTATAGCCGGCACTCAAAAACCATTGCTGGTCCCAAGTGAACCTTTGGTCTGGCTGACAACTAAGAGGAATACCTGATATGATGGAGATAAATTTCAAAGTAGTGAGCAACTTTAATACTAAGAATAAAATCATAAAAATTTTCTGAAAATACTCTGAATATATATAAGGCAAAAACCAATGTTTAAAACATAATGCTGACATACTGAACTGACTCTCTACTCTATCTATGAAGCCTCTAAATAAGTGTAGTTAGGTACTAGGATAGGCCCATTGCTACCTTAAAAGGGCTACTAATAAAGAACCAAATAACTGGAAAGGGGTTCCTTTGGAAGAAAGGAGGTCTCACAAAAAGTTGGAGAAGCATGATCTTCAACGAAGCTCCTATTGATGATCTCTAACACCTAAACATGCATCATAAAATGATGTGGCATTAAAAGATGTCAGTACATGAAATATACGTGCCACAACCTAAATTCAAGGGGTGCAATTGGCACCTAATGCTAAAACATAGGCCTGAGCCAACCAGTTAAACCACTTGCTAATGGCGCATGGCAGCCACACACAGTTAAGAGAAAAAAACAATTATATCTGGGCATAAAAATAATCACTCGGCCGGTAAGGCCCCTATCAGTAGCCCTATGAAGAAAATGGCTACTCCCAAAAGTTTATAAAAAGCAATAACCATCTAGCACACAAGTCTATTTAGTCCATCAAGGCCACCATTGTATCTAGAAAAGCAAAAATGTTATGTGGGATGTAAAACCCACCATGATCACTATAAAAAAGTTGAAAAAAGGTACATATCTAAACTGTATATCAAACAACTATCAAACTGAAACCAGCACACAAGGCCAACATAGACAATAATATGGCTGTAAATCCCAACACACTAGTTTTCAATCCCCTAAGAGTAGTAAAGCTTGGTGGAACAAGGCCCCAACCTACCCAAAAATATTTACAACAAAAGCCAACAAACTTCCAGCCTCTAGAAGCTCCAGATAAAAAGGGCTAGCCAACCTGATAGAAGCCAATCATGCTGCTGAGCATGTCTACTGAGTCATGTCGGGACCTGCAGGCATTAATGCAGCACCCTTAGGCAATAGGGAGTCAGTACAGACTAATGTAATAAGTATGAAAGGCAATAAACTTAATGAGGAGGTATCATAATATATTTAAAGTAACCGGGTAAACAGATCAAGAATAAGATAACTATACTGACCTGCTCCTGAATCTAAGCATACCAAAAATAATCAAACAACCCAACCAAGCCCACATTAGCCCGGCAGGTACAAACAACAAAGAAGACCACCTACCCAAGCCCCCACAAGCCCAAAAGGTGCCAATTAAATCTATATAACCCTATCTGTAGTCCCCTAGATCCATAGATAGTCAAGTAGCCCTCTTAGGAAACAATATAGCCCATACATAGTGCAACACCCTATTAGGAAAAAAATAGCCTCATAGCCAATTAATAGCCCCCTTAGGCAACAACATAGCCCCGTAGACAATATATACCCTTCTTAGGCATAAATGGAGCCCCATAGGCAACTCATAGCCCTATTAGGCAGCAACATAGCCTATAGGCACCACATAGCATTTTAGGCATCAATATAGCCCCTAAGGCAACTCATAGGCCTTTTAGGAAATAACATAGCATGTAAGCAGCACATAGCCTTATTAGGCATCAACATAGCTCCTTAGGCAACTTATAGCCCTCTTAGGAAATAACATAGCCCTGTAGCTAACCACAATAGCCCCAAGCATAATAATAAATATTCAATAGGCTAAAAAGCGCACAATTTTGCTATAAGCAACCTATTAAAATAGACTCTAAGTCGTGCCCAACATAGGGCTGCTACTAACGAAATAAGAATCCTAACAATAGAGAATTACAACAATTTGAGTAGCCAACAACCAATAATCATGGCTACGAGCATATCAACAGTAACAACAACCTTCTTGAATACATCTTGAGCTTTAAGGAAACATGTCAAAAGAAGGAAATATCCTTAAAACAGCTTCCAACTAAAGCCTCAAAGGTGTCTATATGAAACATGACCAACCTATCATAACACAACATTTGCTAGAATCAACAAGGCTATGAGTATGAGCCATATAATTAATAATGTGTTAATGTCACACTCACAACCAGCCAACTCCAAAGAATAAAATGAGGCCTGTAATAATAATAAATGGCAGCTAAACAAACCACAATATGATGACTATATCACAAAGGATAAATGAGCTCTCGAGGCACCATTCCTAAGCGTACTTCACATCATTCAATCTAAAAACCTTCTTACATGAATCCGATAAGAATAAAACAAACCCCAAGTTCCTCCAACACCTTAATACCTCTAATATACAACAATAATAACTCAACTTAATAAGAAAAAGGGATTTCCCAGAGAAACAATATCCAAAACACCACTTCATGGCTAAAAAATCTATAAAATAACACTAGAACATAGGATTATGAAGGAGGGTCGTAGGGATTCCTTGAAAAAAACCTTCAAAATACCAATATAAAAAATATGCCTCTTTGAAGTAACAACAACAAAAACCAAAATCAAAAAGAAACTAATACAAGTCATCGGCAACTACAACATTTCGTAATTAGAAGCTTAGAATCTCTATTCAACATATAGATAAGTGTACGAGATCCTTACATTGGCAATATATATCCATATCTACTGCCAAATATTCAATAAACACATGCTATATCTCTACCACAAAGCCCATAAAGATACGCCATGAAATCAATGGGGTAAAGTATAACAAAATAACGAGATCGCTATGTAGAGCAATTTTTGTTAAACTTCCGAGTTGAAAGAATCAATATCTATGGAGAATTTATACACTCTCTCTCATATTTTATATGAATTTTGGTTGATTTTTTAAAATTAAAATAAAGCTTAAACTGCTTATATAAATCTAAGCCAATATAGCTGCTAGGGACCCACCTTAAAGTACGTGCTTATGCAGTCTTATGAAAATGCAAACATCTTTTTGTTCTGAAGTCGTATAGACAAACAGTTTGATATGTTTGAAATATACTTGTAGATCTTCTATTTGATAGTTCATTGGCCTTCTAACTCTTTATAGATTAGGATAAAATCTTCAAAATATTTGACCCAAGTTTCAGAGAAATCTTTAAAATAAAAGTTACGATAACTTTCACCAATTTTTATTTTTCAACTTATTTGACTTCGAATCTTGAGATACGACTCTTGAAAAATTGAAATATATCATAACATATTAATAACTTCTAGTCTTTTCAAGAAGGTACAGGTTAATTTAGATATTTCAAAAAGTTGGGGTGTTACATCCTGCCCCCCTTGAGGATCATTCATCCTTGAAAAGCTAAGTCACACGGTTAAGTCCTTATGAGTTGTTGAAATTTTAGTAGAGTATCCTTTGTAAATGTGACAATCCAAGAACCTAAAAAGTAGAAAATTATAACCTAGGCGTCTCACAGGATGACACAAATAGTTAAGTATCATGGCTCCGCAATAGTAGTGCGATCAAAATACAACAAAAATAATACTAATATGCAGCAACATAAAGATCGACTAGGTATATTACATCATTGTATTAATATAAATGGATATGCCATCACCCTAGGGTACGAAACACGTGAGAATATTTGGACTTGATGCCATCTTAAGCTTTCCAAGTTACCTCTTCCCTATTTTTGTTTCTCCAAAATACATTAACAAAAGCCACATCTTTGGTCCTCAATCTTTGGACCTGCCGATCTAATATAGTAAATTACAGTTTCCTCACAAGACAACTCATCTGTGATCTGAAAATCCTCAATTGGGACAACCCAAGAAGTGTATCCTATGCACTTTCATAACATTGATACATGGAAAACTGGATGAATAGGTTCTAGCCCCGAAGGCAACTCTAACTCATAAGTCACTCGTCCTACCTTTCAAAGGATCTGATATGGCCAAATGAATCTTGGGCTAAGTTTTACCTTCTTTCCAAAACACATAATGCCCCTCATAGGTGAGACTTTCAAGAATACCCATTCATCGACACAAAAATCTAAGTCCCTTCTATCAGCTTTGAGCAGTCAACAACCGCTCCCAAATAAGCTTAACCTGCTCCATTGTGTATTATACTAAGTCGGGTCCAATCAAACCTCACCAACCTACCTTGAACCATCTAATAGGGGATCTGTATTTCCACTCATACAAAGCCTCATAAGATGTCATCTTGATATTGGATATAACTATTATTATATGCAAACTCAATAAGAGGCACGTGGTCGTCCCAACATCCCTTAAAGAATATCACACACGCTTATAACATATCCACAAGTATCTAAATTGAGCATTCAACTTGACCATCCGTCAGAGGGTGAAAGGTTGTACTAAGATTAACCTACGTCCCTAGTCCTTTCTGGAAAGAGTCCCAAATATTAGCGGTAAGTTGTGCTCCTCTATCAAAGATAATATATACTAGGACACCGTGCAACCTAACATTTCTCTAATATAAAGCCATGCATATTATTTAGTTGTAAAAGTAGTTCTGACTGGCTGATTTTGTTATCTTATCAATTATTACCCAAATAGAGTCAAACTTACACCGCGATTTAGGTAACTCAATAATAAAATCCGTATTAATTGCCCCCTCCCCTACTTCTACAAAGGAATAGCTATCTTCTGGACTAGACCAACTGGCTTCTGGTGCTCAAGCTTTACCTATTGACAATTAACACATTGTGTTACAAACTCTGAAATGTTTTGATGGATCTTGGGTGAATAAAGTAAAGAAAATAGTGCCTCTTCAAAAACCTACCGTTAAATCCTGCAACATCAAAAACACATAGCTGATCTTTGAATCTAAAAACTTTGTCTCCTACTGAATCAAAGGCTAAAGACTTCTATTGCTGAATCTTGCCTCCGAGCTACTCTAATCCCCAAACTAGTTAGTTGATGGAGCTCTCAAAATATCTCTTGCTTCTTCACTCCCAAATACAATAGATTGTCAGTAGACTTACAACTAAGGATATCCGCTACTATATTATCTTTCCCTAGATAGTATCCATGTCATAGTCTTTAAACAATTCAAGCTACTAGCAATATCTCAGGTTCAACTCTTTCAATCTTAAAATATACTAGAGATATATATGATCTGTATATATAAATCAACATTAATGAAACACAAGAAATGCCTCAGAATCTCCAGGGCATGAATAAATATAACCAACTCTTAATTATGGTGAGGGTAGTTCTTCTCATCCTTATTTAATTGTCTAGAAACATATGTAATTACCTTTTTGTGTTGCACTAGAATACAAACCAGCCTAATGCTCTAAGCATCATAGAACTTGCGTAGCCCTTTGGACCCTCTGGTGAGGTCAGAACCCATGCTAAAGTCTTTCTATCTTTCAGCTCTTGGAAACTCCACTTATAGGCTATAGTCTACTAAAACTTAGTGGCATTTTTAGTCATCTTTGTCAATGGTGCTAAAAGTGAAGAGAACCCTTCCACAAACCTTTTGTACTACCTGCTATCCCAAAAAGCTATGAACTTTTGTCATGGCCGTGGGTCTAGGACAATCTTCACAGCCTCAATCTTTTGTAAGTCAACCTGAATACTAGCATTTAACACAATAAGGCCCAACAAGGCCATATAATGCAACCACAACTCATATTTTTGGAGCTTAGCACACAACCTCTGGTCTCAGAGTACCTAAAGCACTTCTCGGACATTGTCTCTATGGTCGGTCTCTGAACTAGATATAGCAGAATATCAACAATAACCACAATGGAAACAAGTCTCAGAATGGGATGAAGATACTACTCATGAGGTCCATAAATATTGTTAGGGTGTTCACCACCCAAAAGATATCACAAGAAATTGAAAATTCACATATCTAGTCCTGAAGGCTATCTTTGAAATATCACTCTCAATAATTCATACCTAGTGTTACCATAAACGTGAATCGATCTTTGAGAAGCATCAGACATCCTGGAGCTAGAAAAAAAAACCTACAATCTTTGGTTGTGGATATTCGTTCTTTATAGTCACCTTATTAAGTTTTTGGTAGTCTATATACTTTTGCAACAAGCTGTCTTTCTTCTGCTCAAATAACAGTGGTGCATCATATTGTGACACATAGACCTAATAAAGCCCTTATCTAATAAATCTTTCAGTTGCTCCTTTAATTTCTTCAATTCTAGTAGTCTAATTCTATATAAGGGAGTTGATATCGGCTGAGCATCCGATAATTTAGCAATATCAAAGTCAATCTCTCGTTGTAGGGGAATACCAAGAAACTCATCCAAAAACTCTTTAGTCATGGAAATAAACTAAAGATTTTGTAGCTCAACATCAATATCTTAAAATCATACAGTATGGTAAATGTTACCTTTGGTGATCATTTCATTATTTTAAAATAGGAAACAATCCTACCTTTCAGTGTTGTCGTACTACCCTTCTACTCTCAAACTACTTCCTTATCAAAACATCTAGCTATGAATATGAATCTTGATAACCTATAGTGCATATGTGCAATTTTGGCCACTGCGAAAACTAGATGATTCCTCTTAGCTTCGACTGCTACTTGAAAAAATCTAGTACCTCTTTCTATAAGATATATTGAGGAAACTGATTTGGTTGCTAATCTATGTCTTTGTTGAACCTTACTTGTCCCTAAATGGAAAATATATTTGTATCTGACCCTCTTGGCTACAAAAATAGCATGTTCTAGAGCTTTGATGGAATCTCCTAACATGTGTTTACTACATATATCATAATGTGGCACAACTAATCTAAACTACTCTGGGTCCATGCATTATTGTGAGCCTGATGCTCGTGAACTCTTACCTGGACCTGACCGCCCTCGAAGATCAACCTGCTACCCTAGGACTTCTATTGTGGGGGTTTAGGTAGTCCCCATAAATCTCGAGGTCTGGAGCAATTGTGGGCCTCTAACTAATACCCGTGGGCCTAGCCCATCTTTAGTGCATTCTCTCGACTTTCTCAATCATATACTACTGATGTTAAAGCATCTCAATGTTCTGCACAGTGGAATGAATTCGACTGATGTCCATATTGTCATTATGTGCAGTTTGAGAACAAGCTCGATAACAATTGTAAGCCTAAGAACTCAACCCTTATAACTAATCTCTATAGAATGATTTGAGTAAGAAAAAGGGTAGCCATTCCAACATTCCCTTTAGCTTCCTATGTATAGAATGTAGTGCACAACACATCTATAATCAAGAAACTACTAGACACGACTTGCAGACTCCCTAGGATATGATATTTCTCTAATACCAAGTTTGTCACACACCAAACTCGAGGGGCACAACTGGCACCTAATGCTAAAATATAGGCTTGAGTCAACCCTGCTGAACCACTTCCTACTAGTGCATAGTTTTTTTTATCGAAATTTTCATCTTATATATAAAAAAGTAAGCTTACAAGTACAAGGAGGGGGATGTGAAAGGCCTTACCTCCGAAAATAAAATGAAAGATATCTAATGAGAGGACTCCTCTCGACTAGGAAGATCAAGTATAGGAAACTAGTTCTATTCAACTAAGGTACAGAACCTAGCTAAATTGAAGAAAATCAAGTATACCCAATTTCCTTTGCATGGGTCGAGATCGGTCATATCTTCTGTGATGCTCGACTAACATTTCTGAGAATCTATTTGGGCTTTAAATTCTTGGGTCCATATAATAGCTAACATACAAGTTGTTGAAAGTTGCTAAAATTCGGATTTTGCCAAAGAAGAAGAAACAAAGGGGTTCCATAACAATCGGGTATCTTTTTCAAGGTCGCTCGACTAACATCTCCGATTCTCTGTTCGGGCTGAAATTTCTTGGGCTCTACAATTGTTGGAGTTGTTGTATTCTTGTAAAATTTGGAGAATTTTTTATGATGTATACTGTTGCTCCTCTTGAGAGTTACTGTTCTGCCTGCAACATCGGCTGTCTTTTTTAATGTCGCTCGACTAACGTCTTCGGTTATCCGTTCGAGCTGAATTTCTTGGGCTCAACCATCTTTGGGGATGCTATTATCCTGCAAAATTTGGAGGATTTTGGATGTTGCATGATGCATGTTGTTGAGGGCTGATGGCTGTTACTGAGGTGATGTGTTGTTTCTGGCATCTGCTTTTTCTTAGTTTGGACAACTTGTTGCAAGGAACAACTCCTCTTGTTTTTGATCTTGGGATCTTGCTGAATCTGTAGAGCTGCATGTCTGCAAGTTGTTTAAATTATCACAGCTGGAGTGTGTTATGAATTTGTAATAATAAACAAACAAACACAGATGGCTCAAGAGGTGCAATTTCAGGTTGGTAGGAGTTGTTGAGAGGTGTTCTTAATGAATGCTTTTGGATTGTTGTAACTGCTGTAATCTTGGAAGAGGATGGAATGTTGTTCCTGCTGTAGTTTGTAACCTGCACAGAAGCAAAAACAAAAAGCAAAGTCTAGAAATAATTCTGTAACCCCAAAACAAAGAAGCACTTCCCTTGTGGCTCCTCTTGTTGTTATTGATGTAGAAAAATTCCAGGATGTGTAGTGTGGTGTATCTATACAGACCAGCAAACAAAAATAAAAACAAGAACTTGAATGTGTCCCATGTGTGGTGCAAGGAAACCAGCTTGGGCTTCCAATCAAGATTCCTATACCTGTTAAGCCAAGAAAGAAGAGAAGACAAAATATAAACTACACAAGAACTGGTGCATAGTAGCCATACACATTCAAGAAAACATACAAGTCTATCTCAGCTAAAAAATAAGACCTCGGCCAGCAAGGCCCCTGTCAAATGTTCTACAAAGAAAATGGCTAGTCCCCATAGTTTATATAAAGCAGTAACCATCTACCAAACAAGTTTGTTTGATCCGTCAAGGCCACCATGGTATCTAGGAAAGAATAAACACTATGTGGGCTATGAAAACCACAATGATCTCTATACAAAAGTTGAAAACATATACATATCTAAATTATATATCAAACAACTATCAAACTGAAACCAACCAGCATACAAGGACAACATGGCCAATAATATGGCTATAAAACCTAACACACTAGTTTACAACCTCCTAAGGATAGTAAAGATTGGCGGGACAGGGTCCCATCCTAGACAAAAATATATACAACAAAATCCAACAAACCTCTAACCTCTGGCAACTCCGAATGAAAGGGGTTAGCCAACCAGATAGAAGTCAATTAATTCTTCTAAGGACGAGTCATATCGGGACCTGCAGACATAAATGCAGTGCCCCCAGGCAGTAGGGCATCAACACAAACTAATATATCAATTATGAAAGGCAATAGACTTAATAGGCAGGTATCATAATATATTGAAAGTAATCAGGTAAAGAAATCAAGAATAAGATAAGCGTACTGGCCTTCTCCTGAATCTAAGCATACCAAAAATAATCAAACAAAAAATAAGCCAAGCCCCCATAAGCTCAACAGGTACAAACATCGAAAAATACTACCTAATCAAGCCCCCATAAGCCTAGAAGGTGCCAATTCAATCTATATCCCCTATTAGTAGTCCCATTGCCTCGTTGGCAGTCACGTATCCATCTTAGGCAACAATATAGCCCTTAGGTAGTGCGTCATTCTATTAGGCATCAATATAGCCTCATTGTCAATTCATATCCCTCTTCGGCAACGACATAGCCCTATAGGAAATATATAGCCTTCCTAAGCATCAATATAGCCCCATAGGAAACTCATATCCCTCTTAGGCTGCAACATAGCCATGTAGGCAGCACATAGCCTTATTAGGCATTAATATAGCCCCTAAGGCAACTCATAGGCCACTTAGCCAATAACATAGAACTGTAGGCAACACATAGCCTTCTTAGGCCTCAACATAGCCCTTTAGGCAACTCATAGCACTCTTAGAAAACAATATAGCCCTATAACTAACCATAATATCTCCAAAAGCAACAATAACTATTCAATAAGCTAAAAACGAGTAATTTAGCTATAAGAAACCTATTCAAATAGTCTCTAAGTCATACCCAACATAGGGTGTCTACTAACAAAATAGGAATCCCGACAATAAAGAATTATAACAACTTGAGCAGCAAACAACCAACATTTGTGGCTATAAGTATATCAATGATAACAACAAACGTCTTGTATACATCCTGATCTTTAAGGAAATATGCCAAAAGAAGGGAATAATCTTAACATACCTTTCAAATGAAGCCTCAAAGGTGTCTGTATGAAACTCGACCAACCTATCATAACACAAAAATTGCTAGAATCAACAACAATATGAGAATGAGTCGTAGACAATCAATAAGGTATTAATGTTACACTCGCGACCAACCATGTTCAAAGCATAAAATGAGGCCAATAACAATAATAAATGGCAGCTAAATCCAACAAAAATATGTTAACCACATCTCAAAAGAGAGACGAGCTCTTGTGGAACTATTCCTAAGCGTACTTCATGTTATTCGATCCAAATATCTTCTTACATGACTCCGATAAGAATCAAACCAACCCAAAGTCCTTAGAACATAGGACAAAGGATTATGAAGGGGGGTCATAGGGGAATGATTTCCTTGATAAAAACCTTTAAAATACCAATCTAAATGGTAAGCCTCATTGAAATAATAGCCGAAGCCAAAATCAACCAGAAACTACTGTAAGTCATTGACAACTACAACTTTTCATAATTAGAAGCTAAGAATCTCGATTCAAAAAATAGATAAGTGTACGAGATCCTTACCTTGCCAATATATATCCATATCTACTACCAAATACTCAATAAATACCTATTATCTCACTGCCACAACACCCATGAAGATATGCCACAAAATTGATGGGGCAAAGTATACCAAAATAATGAGCTCGCTATGTAGAGCAACATCCGTTAAACTTCTGAATTGAAAAAATCAATATCCATGGAGAATTTATGCACTATACCTCTGATTTTATTTGAATTTTGGTTGCTTTTTCTGAATTAAAATGAAGCTTGAACAACTTATATAACGTAAACCAATATAGGGGTTATGGGGCCCACCTTGACGTGCCTTCTTATGCAGTCTTAGAAAAATGTGAATATCTTTTGATTTGAGAGGTGGTCCTTCTAACTCTACACAGATTATGAGAAAAGCTCTAAAACATTTGACCCAAATTTCAGAGAAATCTTTAAAATAAAACTTACGATAACTTTCACCAACTTTTATTTTTTAACTTATTTGACTTCAACACTTGAGATACGACCCTTGAAAAATTGAAATATGTCATACCACATCCTTCTTAACTCATTAATCACTTTTAGTCTTTCCACGAACGTATGGGTTAATTTAGACATTTTAAAAATCTGGGGTGTTATAATACGTTATGTACAGAGACTGAATAGAAACATACTTAATGAATACTCAACTGAAAGAATGTTGCAATTAACTTGATAGAAAGTAAAACATGCAATTAATAATGAAATACTAAAGATTTTACAAATAAAGAAAATACGACAATAAATGTAACTCTAATAAAAGTAATAATTTCTTTTCTTGGGGAGTTTCTCTAACCGAAAACCATCACTATTAGCCTCATGATGATACAACATACTGCTCAAGTTGCTAGATCTCTCCATTAGCATTCCAGGATAAGGGATGCAAACTTAACTCATGGATCTATACAAAAGTGCTAATCTAGAACTGGAGTGAGGAGTTGCCCAAACTAATGATACAATCCTATCCTACACTTTTTTTTTATGGGAACAGACCCTACACGAGGCTCCCACCTCTCGTGCACAGTCAGGGGTTGAGCATCACCCCCAAGCCTTAACATAAAATAAAACAGAAAAATACAAGGAGGGGGACATAAACCTTACCTCCGATCCTATGTTGGTTCATAAGTCGGCTAACCTATTAAGGTCGGCTAACTCATCCCCGTAGCAAAATAAGCTATCTATAACTAGAAAGCAGTAAACCTATGAGAGGACTCCTCCCGATACAAGTCGACTAAGAAAGCATAAATGAGGGAGACTCTCCCCTTCCATGAGAAGACAAGAAAGTAACCTACACTAGTCCTATTCAACTATGCTACGTACCATACATAGCTAAATTGAGGAAGAACAAGTATATGAACCTTCTATCTCGCATGGGGTGAAGAAGCTCTTTTCATCTTTGCCCTTTTTCGTCTTGTCGTACCAAGTAAGTCCAAGGGAAGTATGCAACAGCATCACAATCATGATTATCAGCTAAGGAGGATGAAACGAGAGGAAGTATACAGAGCTATAATAACCAGCAACGTTGGAGTTGTTGTTGAGAAAAGGAGTGACTGAAGAGCAGCAAATTGTAACTTGTAGGTGATGCAGCCATGGCATGAGCAGTTGCTTGGGTGTTTCCTTGCATTTTGCATGATTGTACCTGCATACCCACAAACAAACAAACAAGGAGCTCAAAGTGACTTGGAGCTGCTGCAAGAAGGCCCCTGCATGAATGGTTACTGTCTCCCTTTGTTTGGTTCTTTGTGGACCTGTACAAGGAAATAGCCAAGGAAGCAAACCAGTGTGTGGGGGTTCTGTGGTGCCCATTGGAGGGCTCCTCAATTGCAAGTAGATGGAAGTTGAAGATTGTTGGTGTTGGATTATTGTAGTTGTAAGGTTGCTGCTGTATCTTCTGAGCTCCAAGGTGCTGTGGCTGGTTGTAACTCCTCTTGTTGATGGTGTCTGTAGCTGCTGCATTCCACAACTGTGAATTTTTTGTTGCTTCCAATCAAATTCAGCTTTAGCACTCTGTGACATGATATCTGCAACTGCAGCTTCATGGATTTTGTAGCTTCTGATGTTCCAGCAGCCTGCATACTTAAATAAACAACCACACAAACAAGAACAATGGCCTCCCAGATTAGACTCCCATAATGAGTGTTCATGGGTGCTGCTGCTGCCAGGAGGTTTAACAGATGGTGCCTTGGATATTAGAGGGTTCTTGTGTGCCTGCACAGAATCTAGGAGGGCTGTTGCACGTGTTGTAGCATGGTAGCTGTTGGCTGCATCTACAAGTGCAACCATGCACTTTGTAATCCCTGCATCTGCAAAGAAAAACAACCCTGTTGCCACTGTTATTGCTGCAGCTGTAGCCCATCTGTTGCAGGTATGTCTTGATGTTGCTTTATGTTCTAGTGAGTGGTTGTATGCTGAAGTACTTGTTCTTGGGGATTGTAGTTGTGTATTGTACCTGCATAAGTAAAAGAACAAGAAGAAAAGTACCTCCAATACTCCTGCACAGCAAACACTGTGTTGTGGTTCTGCAGGTCCATTGTGGACTTGTAGTTTGTCCTTGTATGCTGCATGTTGTTGGAGATCCTATCCTACACTAGCTATGTAATTTATGGTGTTTGAGTTGTCTAAACTCTTACCTAAATTGGTGCTCAATACCACTCCCAAAAATATACAATAATGTTAAGATATTACTATGAGTAAAATACTCAAAATACTTCTTTTTAAGTCTCATTGAACTTAACTCACTTTGTCCCAACTCTTTCTCAAACTCATTATACTTCTCTTTTAAAATAAACATACTTTATTGATCTCAGGAAATGCATTTAAAAACCACTCGCGTTTCTCAACTCATTATCAAGATAAAGTATTTGCTCAAACTCTGAAAATCATGAATAGTTTATAGCACTGCAAATAATTTAACTTCTCAACTAATGTGGGGTTCATTTGGGGAATAATCATGAACTATAAACCAAGAAAATTAGAATTTCCATCGAAAGAATCATATACTCAATAATCATACTCAAAATTCAATAGGACGAATATAATCCCAAATGAAGAACTCTTAGGTTAACCTTCTACTGACCAAATTTAGATATAGGTCATGAGGACAAACTTAATCTAACACTCTGAGTAGCCTTACATACCTAGAGAGTGATGTTCTTGGTGAAACTTGAAGAACTCAAAGAAGACGCTTGAACCCTAGCCTTTTCTCTTCTTCAGTACTTTCGCTAAGTCTTAAAAGTGATTATGAGAGTAAAGAAGTCATATGATACTGATAAATAAACTAAGAATATTGAATGGTACTAATAAAACTTGATAATTTGATAGCTTATGAATGCTGATAATAAATAAAAATAGATATTAGAAACTTTATCTAAAAGCATATATAATCATGAAAAATTGATAACTTGAGACATAGAATCTAAAATAAAGTGGTTATCCGACATGAATATCTGATTATAGTTTCTTGGTGTTACGTATGAATAGAGAGATTTAGGTCAACTAAATTCCCTTTAATCCCACTTAGAATAGGCTAAAATGACATAGTATAGGAATTAAAAGAGTGAAAAAAAATACCAAAATAACCCTGAACAGAAACTGTCATCGACAGGTTCCATGAGGCCATCTATTGTCAATGGATTGATCTATGGGTCATAGATACCTCTAGTGGAAATCAGGCTAATGTTAAAATTCCAGAAGTTTCATCAATGAGGCACATATACAGTCCATAATTCCTAATACAAACCATAAACGAGTATCACCTATTAACTTGTTGTAGTTTTATTTTTGCTCGTCTTGCATGGAATATGGTTCCTAACCACCTCGACAAACTTAAAAGCTATTAGAGTTTCCAGTATCGCCTGATTGTCCGTCTTTCTTCTAGTGCCTCTGCCACTTCCAATTTATTTGGTATCAGAGCCAGACCATCATCTCTATAGGGAGGGCCAAGGTTTCGCATAAGGTCTATTTCTCATATTTGCACCTCTAACTTTTCTATTAAATCTTTTATTTTGCATCTTTAGTTATAACTCTGTTCATAGTCTTTGATAAATAGTTGTACTCTCTTTTCCCTTAGAACTTACAATAAATAAGTCTTTCTTTTGTTGTATTTTTCCTTATATTTTAGAACAAATATGTTTGAGTCTTTATTGTCCAAAAACAACAAAAATATGTCTATTTCAGAGTCTTTACCTTCATCTTCAAATTCTTGTAAATTTGTGTCTTTTTCGTCTGCTTCTAGTCCATATAAATCTTTAGCAAAAGTAAATATGTCTCCTACTCTAAATAAAATATTGACATGTAAATATGACTACCTTTATGAAGTAGATATGTTACCCCCAGAAAATAAAATATCTTCCATATATCAACCACTGCTAAACCCATATTCATCCTTTGTAAAAGAAATCCTATAATCTATGTTTGCAAATCCGCTCCTTGGTCCAGCAAAATCCAAAAGGAGTTAAAGAATATGTTGTTGCGCTAAAACTAGACCAACATCCTGTTCTTGCAAATCAGGAGGAATAATTCATCACCCTATAGATGCTAGAAGACTTTCCACGCCAGTGGAAAAGCTTGAGTTTCACCCATATCCATTTTAGTGTTGTTAGAGTAATGTTGACGTATCATGGAGGAAAAGTCCAGCCCGTTATGGAGCGTCTTTCCCTTATCAATACCAGATATAATGAGTACCAACATACGAACTTAAGTACATAAGAAATCACCCTCAATGCTGGGATTGTCTTTGTTATAATATTCCCCAAATTCAATATGTCCCTACATAATCTGTATTTGATGGATGCGTTGAAGATCCAGGTCCAAATCCTTGGAGCTCCACAAGCTAGAGATGCTATATAGGAAACTCTTCATTTTCAGCTAGCTTGGAGAATCTAGAACCATGCCATGGACCTATCTATTCCAGGTGGCCAAGATGCTTTGTTCCTGAATGTCGATGCCACCAACGGAACCACCCAGGGCACCCAAATATCAAAACATATATCCAGGGATGAGCTTGTCCAAATTATCCCTGGGTCACAAAATATGAGAAGTTGAGAGACAATCCTCAACCTCTCCTTTCTAATGAACCAAGTGTCTCCAAGATACGTGGTACCACAGTCTCTATAAACGCTGACCACTCTTACCTCAAAATGCTTGATAAAGAAGCCCTAGTTATCTGTATGTACCAACCAAATATTAATATTCCGGATGATGAGGACCATCTCCTAGTTTCTGTGTAGCTTCAAGTGTGAACATAATTGGATACGACAATTCAACCAAGATGGTCGAGGTATACAATGGTACAATGTCCTTTTAAAATACATACACCGTGGAACATATACTATGACTACAAAGATGCCAAGAAAATGAAGTGGACAATTACGATCATCAAAAAAGGGGGAAATAAAAGAGGAAACTTTGATAGAGAATTCAGCAAGAAATACGATGAAGGGGATCCATCCATTGGTTCTCTACATTGTCCAAGAAAATATAAATATCTTGTCTCATATGAATCCCATAGTAAGCCAGACTTACCCACTCTGTCCATGAAAGACAGCCCCTAAAAAGAGCTTGCACCTCAATTGTTCATTATTTCCCCAATAGGCTCCAATCACACTTATTATTTCTTCCCACATTAAACTTTCGAAGATGATAACCTAAACCATGCTCCAAAATTACCACAAAAGGAATTTATCCTGCAGTAAGGAGAAATAATGTCTACGAACAAAAATAAAAGCAACAGTTGATTGGAATTCCAAGATATCATGTGCCACAAAAACAATCCAATCAAAAGTGTTGCTCCTACACAGTGCAAGGTAGATACGACATAGAAGAAACTAGTAGACACGTCCACCCAAAATGACTACCTTATTAGAGTACTAGAATAACGATAGAAACTCATCCAGCTCGATAAGTGTCTACCAAGGGCATCTCTCTTCCATTTTTTTGATCAGCAATACAAGGAAATGGCCTCCATAAGTGATGAAATCTTGCATTTAAAATATGGTAGCTTTGAATCACAAGAGAATCCAATCTCTTCAATTATATCTACCTCTTTTCCAATATTGTCATGGGCATACTACTCTCAAAGAATAGACAACCCCTTTTACATTCCCTATTCTACTCCACATATGCCTATGACATTAACTCAGGCAACAAAAAATGGAAATGAGTTTGACATTTCTAAATTTGTTTGGGATAGGAAAGATGCAATGGCAGCCTAAAAGAAAGCTGCACCAGCACAAAAGTGGTTAAATGGAAAGAAAGATTTAGGCACTAGTCCTAGAGGAATGAATGAAACAAATATGACGGCTACCAGTTCCATGTCCTCAACTGATGACTTGATATCTTTAGATCAAGGGCCAAGAAGACAACATGGTTACTTCAAGACACCAAACCATGTCGTGTCATAAAAAAAGAATAATATCATTAATCACTGGCCCTTTTGAAAACCTTGCATTCGAGATGACAACTTGATCATCCAATATCAAGTTGTACTACAACTTTGCAGCCTAGACCAAAAAGTTTTCCTAGAATCCAATCCTCTCAATCAAAAAAATGATGATCACACAAAGGATACCTCATCAGGGAACGATAAATTATATGATGTTGTAGAACAACAGATTGATTCATCTAATAATATCTCTACATATGAAACAAATACAACTATCAATGAGGAAAGTAACATAGCCCCAGAATTTGACAAGCCTCATAGAATCTATAAACACCAGGAATATAACAAAAGAAGAATGGAAGTGTTTCGACAAGCCAAAAAATCAAGAATGCGCAAACCACTGGATGATGAATATATGCAAAACAACTAGCCTAGACATTCCTAAGAGACTTGGAAAAATTAAAAATGCTTCATTTGTTGATGTAGCACACACTTCACAAGAGATTGTCCATACTCCAGGAAAGCCAAGAAAGAGCTTAGCTTTTAGTTGATGCAGTAGATCATACTACCATCTTCCCATACAAAGATGATTAGGATGAAAAAATAGATGACAAAATGGTTTTCTCCCCTACTAGAGGACCATCTGATATGACTCTTCCTTCCTTCCAACAACCAAAGGATTTGCTATTCTAGATATCTCATGCAAAAGAAATGAAAGTCAATGTCATTTTTGACGTTTAATCCCCTCATGTCCAACTAGTAATCTACCCATCAAAATGGGATAGACCAATCTAGGTTATTGATTTCATGAACACAGGAGCAACAGCATCAATAATCAATTCTAACATCCTTCTAAAAGAGCAGTGGAGTCCTCACTTCAGAATTTTCAATGTTGCCTCTAAAGGAGTCTTGACCACTAGAGTTTTTACAAAGAATCCCATCATGATTGAATTCTTTCCAGGAATACAATTAAGGACCAAATTACGTAGTTTCATTGTCCCATGAATAGACCTCATAATTGGGTTCTATATCTACAAGTAACTTAATAATCGACTCAGGGTAAAGACACAAGGTATAGACTTTAAGTATAAGTTCAAATCATACACTACAATCACAAGGCTACTCTCCATCACCGAGGAGGAACATATCAAGAATACTGAATATGAGCTTGTAAAAGAATCATGTGTTGATTCCTACTAAGAGCTTATGAAGAAACATATCAAACTATTATGGCTAAATGAAGACTTCTTCATCAAACTCCCAATCAAGATGAATGAAAATATCAACCCCAAAAAGGCAATCCACTCAAGCATGAACCTGGAGCATCTCCATCTTTCCAAGAAGGAATGCAATGAAATTTTAGAATTTGAACTAACCGAGCCATCTGATTTCCAATGGTCTTCTGAAGCTTTCTACATTAACAAGAGAGATGAACAAATAAGAGGTAAACTCTGATTACTCATCAATTACTAGCCTCTCAATCACTTTCTTCTAGATGATAAATTCCTTATCCCATATAAGCTGACCCTATTCTCATACTTAGCCAAAGCCCCTTACTTCTCAAAATTTGACCTTAAATCAGGGTTTTAGCAATTGGACATGTATCTAGAGGATAAGTCCAAAATAGGTGTTTGTATACCTGACCTCCATTACCAATGGAACATTATGACATTTGTTCTAAAACCAGCACCCTCTCTATTCCAAAATTCTATGATAAGAATTTTCCAGCTAATCCTCCACACATCATTGTCTATATCGATGACATTTTTCTATTCAGTAATACGATTGAGGAACACTTTATCCTTCTTTGCCAATTCTATGAATTAGTGAAGAAATATGGCATCATTATCTCAGCAAAAAAGATGATTCTTATACAAAATCAAATAAACTTTCTAGGAATGCATTTTCCTCAAGGAGTATACAACCTAGAGCCTCATATCTGTCAGGAGTTGGTCAAGTTTCCTGATTCTAACTTCTCCATCAAGAAACTCCAGCGATTCCTTGTTTCGATTAATTACGTTTGAGATTTTATTCGTAATGTCTCTGCATGTGTTTCTCCACTTATGAAGATGCTAAAGAAGACAACTCCATTTTACGGGAAGGAGCAAGATGATGTAGTTCACCTCATAAAAAACAACAAAATAGGTAAAAACTCTCCACATTCCTTCAGATGTCTTAAAAGTATTGAAAACAGACGTGAGCAACGACTATTGGAGTATTGTCCTGCTCGAGGAAAAAGATTGCCAATGCAAAATATTTGGATATGCCAACAGGAAATTTAAGGATGCAGAACAACATTACCATTCGACATTCAAAGAAATTCTAGTTGTCAAGAATGGGATTAAGAAGTTTAACTTCTTCCTAATTCATATGGAATTTTTGATTTTTTTTTTTTTTTTTTTTTTTTTTATGGGAACAGACCTTACACGAGGCTCCCACCTCTCGTGCGCGGCCAGGGGTTGAGCCGCTCACCCCCAAGCTGTATTATACATAAAAAACAGAAAAATACACGGAGGGGGACATAGACCTAACCTCCAATCCTATGGTGGTTCATAAGCCGACCATCCTACTAAGGGCAGCCAACTCATCCCCGATACAAGCACATGAAAAGAAAACCTAGAAACTATGCACCTAAAGAAAATGACTCCTCTCGATACAAAGAAACTAGGAAAGCATAAATAAGGGAGACTCTCCCTTTACATAAAATAAAGGAAAAATCTAAATAAAAATGGGGATGAATCCTCATAAATGCTATATATACAACAAAATTAGCATAGACGATGGACATCAAATAACATGGCTAAGATATAACATGGAAAATCACAAACACTGCAATTGGGTGCTCAATCCAAGGATGTAACACTAAATAGTAGATCATGGAGGCTTTTTAATCCGTTTGGTCTTTCTCCGTCTGAAGCTGGGCAGACCGACTCTATCTAGCATGTAGTAACCTCGAGTACCACGAGGTAGCTGCTGAAGGGTGGTGTAGTGGCCTGGAGTGGTAAGAGTGTGACTGTGCTTGGAGAGAGCATCCGCAGTGTAGTTTGCCTCCCTGTATACATGCCTGCAAGAAAAGCGAACAAATAATTTGGAAATACCAACAAGGTCCTGAGTTACCTGGTGAAGGCTCCACGGAGGTTTAGTCTGATGATTGATCCATTTAGTGAGCAACTCCGAGTCAACTTCTAAGATAACGTGCTGAAAACCCTGTTGAATGCACCATTTAAGCCCATAAACTGCCGCCTCTAGTTCAGCTTGATTGTTGGTTCCCTCCCCTAATGGTATGGCGTAGGCGAAGATGAATTTACCCATGTGATCTCTTACAATGCCACCCCCCCCCCAATTGCCCCCGGATTACCCAACGCGCTGCCGTCAGTGTTCAGCTTGACGAAATCGAGTTGTGGCTTAATCCACGAGACTTGGGTGATCTTCATCTCATGAGTACACTTATCTATGTAGGAGATGGTGTCGCTCCAGTTCGAGGGCCAATGGATATAGGGATACGCGACTCTAAGAAGATTTGAAATGTCCTTGAAAACTGCAAATTTCACTCTCGCCAAGCTAGAACTCTTCCCCCCGTATTTGCTCGCGCACCTATTCTTCCACAAATTCCAACATATAAATATTGGGGTGGAATGGAGGATAAGTTTGTGAGCTTCTGTGCGGTACTTGCGAAGCCACCAGCTCATAACAAGAGGTTTGAGGGGTGTGGCTTCATGCCTTATGCCTAGGGAATTTGAGAAGTAGTGCCAAATATTCCTAGCGAAATGGCCAGTGCTGAAAATGTGCTCTATGGTGTCCGGACCTGGACTGTGGCAGCAATAGCATGGTGTGGAACCATAGCCAAATGCAGTGATCTTTTCCTCTGTTGGCAGCTTGCCTCTAAAAGCCCTCCACAACAAAAAAGAGCATTTAAAGGGGATGTTTTTGTGCCAAGTGTAATGGTCGGAAAGTGTCTTGGTCCGATGTTCCCTCACAAGCTGCCATGCCGAGGAACATGTGAAGTTCCCATTGGTATTCAGCTTCCAAATGGCCTGATCCGGTGTGTTTCCTTGCAGCTGAAGTGTGGAAGAAGTAATGAGAGGAACGAGCTGCGCTGGTGCCAACTGATTTAGCATATCGATGTTCCATTGGCCATCTATACGAAAATCAGCCACCCTTGCATTGTTTGCTCTTCCCAACTCCTGCCTATAGTTGGCTAAGGGTCCGATACCTAGCCAATCGTCCCACCAAAAACAGCACGAACCCGAGTGAAGCCTCCATTGAATGTGAGGTTCGGCAATGTGTTTGTTGTGCATCATGTGTTTCCACACAAGCGACTGGCCAGTATGGAATTTTTTGATGATGGGATTCGCTCTTTGACAGTATTTGGCTCTAAGGAAATCACCCCACAATGTTGGTTTAGCTCTAAAGATCCACCATTGCTTTAACTGGAGAGATTTGCACACATCTGTAGTTCTCCTCAACCCAATACCTCCTTCGTCATAAGGGTAACAAAGTTTCTTCCATGAAGCCCAATGGTATTTTTTCTTGTTATCCTTCCACCCCCAGAAAAAATCAGCGGTGACTCTCTCAATCTGTTTGAGAGTAGTACAGGGGGGAGTAATGGCCGAAAGAAGGTGAATTGGGAGCGACTGAAGTACGTATTTCACGAGTGTAGCTCTACCGCCGTAGCTGAGGATTTTGGAGTGCCACCCTCTAATTCTGTTGACAACCTTAGAGACCATGTCCGTGTAGTACATGACTCTCTGCCTGCCAATGTACAAAGGGCATCCTAAGTAGGTGATGGGACTATGCTTCTGAGTGAAACCCGTAACCTGTTTCACCGTTTCCACATTGTCTTGGAGTGCATTGGGATGCATCATGAAGTGGCTCTTATTCTTGTTTATAAGCTGCCCTGATGTCTTTTCATACAGAGTCAAGGTCTTCATAATAATCTGGAGAATTTCCTTCCTTCCGGAGGAAAAGATGATAACATCATCCGCAAAACTCAAATGATTAATCTGTGGGCCTCTTTTCTCCATATGAAAACCATGGTAGAAGTGGTAATTATGAAGACTATTCAACATTCTGGACAGCACCTCCGCTCCCAAAATGAATAAGGCGGGAGAAAGAGGATCACCTTGTTTGAGCCCTCTGGTGGAGTGGAAAAAACCATGTCTAGCCCCATTAACGATAACGGAGTACCAATTGTTAGACATGATTCGCCAAATCATATCAATAAAGGTCTCACCGAAGCCCATCCTTCTCAGTACTAGACAAGTATAGGACCAGGAGACTCTATCATATGCTTTGGCCATGTCTAACTTGATAACCACGTTTTCGCCAATAACAGGCTTTCGGATATCGTGGATAATCTCCTGTGCTAGCATGATATTTTCGGAGATGCTTCTTCCTTTTACAAACCCGGACTGATTGAGAGAAATAAGACCGGGGAGAATTGGAGCAAGCCTGAGGCAAATGAGTTTTGATATGATCTTATTGGTGAAGTTACTGAGACTAATGGGTCTATAGTCAGAGAGTGTGTTGGGGTGATCTACCTTTGGGAGCAAGACCAAACAAGCATGAGAAAAGAACTTAGGCATAGCATACCCTCCGAAGAAAGAAGTAACCACTGCTAGTAGGTCCTCCGAAATAATCTCCCAGCAAGCTTGGAAGAATTTTCCATTCATACCGTCCGGACCAGCTGCAGAGTTAGGATTCATAGAGAAGACTACCTGTTTCAAATCTTCAATGGTAGGCGTGGCTTGAAGGCTTTCATTCTGAGCATCTGTGATCATTCTAGGAACGTAATTCAAGATGTTCTCCGGAATCCGAGATTCATCACTTGTGAATATTTTCTGAAAATGATCGCATGCTGCTCTAGCAATGTGTTCGTCGCCTTGAATACAATCCCCTTCTTCGTTGGTAACCTTGTGAATGAACAATCTCCTTCTCCTACCACGGATTAAAGCATGGAAATACTTGGTGTTAGCATCTCCATCCTTGAACCAATGTAGTTGAGTTTTTTGTTTGAGAATGTTCTCTTCAATTTTAAGAAATCTGATGTATTCGGCGTTGAGAGCATGCAATTGCATCCTGTTCTCTTCATTATTGGACACTAACATATTTTCTTCGGTACTTTTCACCAATTCTTCATATTCCTTAACCTTGGCAAAAATGTCGCCAAATTCCACTCGCGACCATTTGCTAAGGGTGGAGGAAAGCCTTTTCATTTTTTGGTGGAAGGACCACATTGGATTCCCAGTCAGGGGTCTGTCCCAACAGGACTCTACAGTTTCGAGAAAAGTAGGGTTATCCACCCAACAATTCAAGAATTTAAAATATTTAATAGCGGAATCCTGCCTAGCATTCATCTCTATTAGTAAAGGGTTATGGTCAGAACCAGTAGAGGGGAGATGGGTGACTGAAGTGTGAGGCATAGCGGCTAACCAATTATCGGACACCATAGCTCTATCGAGTCGCTTCCATATTCTTTTATGCATATCTCGTTGATTACACCAAGTGTAGTCTGAGCCATGATACCCCAAATCCGTTAGGCCACATGCTTCAATAACGCTTATAAACTCAAAGCTTTTTTGCATGTTGTAAGGGATTCCACCTAGTTTCTCAGTAATGGAGGTGATGACATTGAAGTCCCCAACTGTGCACCAAGGAACTGTGCACCAAAAATGATCCAAATAAACTCGAAGATCATCCCGAACTCTCAGATTCTCTGATGGGCACAATAGTTCTATCCTTACAAATTCTAGGTAAAGAACCTCAAAGGAAAAGATAATATCATGGAAGATTTCTATTCTAGACCAGACACATTTTCGAAGAGATTCACAGCAGGGTCGGATGGAAAACAACTTACACTGGCTATCAATCATTTGCAACCTCATGCAAAAGCATGGCGTATATTGATGGATGGAAGAAGGATATTCAAGCCTACCTTCAACCACTACATAATCATATGATGCGCGATGATATGTGCATTAACCACCTCCACCACGAAATTACCACTTACCCACAATAGTCAAAATTTACCACAAAGCTTTCTATCCAAGATTACCACCAAACTTCCTAGTCAAGTTTATTTCAAAACTTTTTAGACAAGTTTATCTTCACGTAGCTTGTCCACCTACTGGAATGTTGCCTACAAGTAGCTTATACACCTCCATGAAAGATACCAACAAGTGGCTTACACACCTACTTGAAGTCACCTACAAGTTACTTACCCACCAGCTTGCACATGTCATCACATGCCAACAACATGCTTTGTTTTTTATTTTCTTTTCGTAGGCTCCTTCTCATGTTAGGTGGGGCCGGTTTGAAATTTTTTTGATGTATTTTATTATATTAGATAAGAATAGTAAATTCAGATCATGATTTACTATTTTTAGATAGGATAGGGCTCATCTATTTTTAGAATAGTGTGTCGTGCAAGTTATGTTTTTAATTTCCATTTGGTTGTATTAGGCTACCTTCTCCTATAAAAGGAAGCCTAGGTCTTAGGTAGAGATCATCTCGGTCTTAACTTATCTTGGTCTCAACTTAGTTTTTTCTCTAAAGGTCTTAGAAATAGGATAGAAAAGTATTAACATCTAAGTCTTTAACAAGTCATAGAAAAATACTACTCTTTTGTACAAATACTTTGGTTATAAATAATATGATTCTTGGCTAAACCTCTCTCTTATTCTTCTCTCTTGGGGGGATGGATAGTTTGATCGAGTAGTTGGAGTAGTGGGGTAATTAAAAACTCGTCAAGTTTGTTTGTTGGGATTTCAATAGCTTTCTAAGTTTACCAATATCATCTTGATGCAACTATCATATTAAGTTTACCATCACACCGACTGTTGTAATTACAATACTCTTCTAAAGTATTAAGTATGTAAGTTGATAATGATAGAGTAGGAATTGTTCCCTGAGTCTTGGAGGGTGCATAGGCCAGGAGAGCCGCAAAAGTCCATGTTATGTCAGGAAAAGTTGTACCATCTATCATAATGTTTACTGGTTACCAGTAAGAGAGTTATTGTGGTTGGAATCTTGTAGAGTTTTGTTGGTGCTGCCTATATAAACGTGTATCGCCTATTAACTTATTGTAGTTGTCTTCTTACTATTCTTAGATAAAATATAATTCCTAACCGCCTACATCAAACTTGAAAGCTATTGGGGTCTCCAATCTCGCTTAGTTGTCCGGCAGTCTTCCTGTGCCCCTACTCACTTCCTACCTATTTGGTATGCTCATCCTTTCTCCAAGAATAAATAAGGATGTCAGTTATCAAAACAATGATGAATATGTCCAAATACTATTTGAACACCCTTTTCATTAGGTCCATAAAAGCCATAAGAGCCTTTGTTAATGTAAAAGACATAACCATAAATTAATAGTGACCATACTGAGTCCTTAAGGTTTTCTTCAGAATGTAACACTTTTTTTACCCTGAGCTGATGATAGCTGGATCTAAGGTCTATCTTAGAAAATAAACTAGCACCCTAAAGTTGGTTGAACAAGTCATAAATCTTAGGAATGGGATATTTATTCTTGATTATGACTTTGTTCATCTAACGGTAACTGATATACATCCTGAGAGAACCATCTTTCTTATGCACGAAGAGAATTGGAGCAGTCCATGAAGAGATGTTGGGTCTAATAAAACCATTACCTAGAAGGTCCTTTAATTGATCCTTTAACTCCTTAAACTCGACTGGAGCCATTTTGTAATAAGTAATTAAGATCAACTTAGTGTATGAATAAGGTTTACTCCAAAGTCAATCTCCTACTCGGGAGGGACTCTGGGAAGATCATTTGGGAACACTTTGGGAAGATCATTCACTACTAGACTGATTGGAGGGTTAGGGTTTTAGTTTAGAATCCTTAACAAAAACTAGATGGTAGATACAAACCATAGACATCATCTTTTTGGACTTAAGGTAAGAGACAAACCAACCTATAGGCGTTGAAGTACTACCTTCCATTATATGACTAGTTCATTAGGAAACTAGTACTTAATGACTTTGGTTTTATGGTCAATTGAGGCATAGAAAGAGTATAACCAGTTCATGTCAAGAATGATATCAAAATTAAGCATGTCTAATTCTACTTGATCAACTGTAGTGATTTTTTGAAAAATAAAGACTGGAATTTTTGTTTACCTGCATAGTTAAGACTAACTCACCAACATGAATAGAGACTAAGTATGACTATAATAGGATTTTGGGGCAAAATATGAAATTCAATGCAATATAAGGAGTGGTAAAGAAAAGTGTGGCCCCTGGGTCTAGTAATATATAAATATCAAGCTGAAAAACATGCAACATACCAGTGACTACATCAGGGGATCCCGTTGATCCTGTCGAGTCTGTAAAGCACAAAATTTGTTCTAGCGCTGACCTCCACCTGCACTAGATAAAGTTCTCTACTGATTCAGGAGACCTGCTAGAGCTGTCGAAGGGTTGGTCTAAGATTTCTGGCCAACAACATTGCCTTTTTGAGTTGAAAATAGTCATTCCATCAATTTATGACCTGACTTACCACACCTAAAGCGACCATCACTACCCTCTATACACTCTTCTATGTGGTTCTTACCATATTTCTTGCAAATTGAAAAAGTACGACCATTAGTAACACTGCCATGAGACTTAGAGCCTGGTGTCCTATCCGTGTTCTCCTACCTGAACATGGGTACTAGGGCACTAGCAAAGTATGGGGTTGGACCTGAAAACTTTTGATGGAACTGAGAGTAATTGCCACCACCCAATTTCTATAGAGAGTAGTTTACACTATCTATCCTAGCCCTCTTACTCTCCCTAGCACACTCCTTAACTTTCTCTTTCTCAATATGGTGGGATGAGGAATCAATATAGAGATGTCTCTTTCCTTGATCAACATCGCATTACTACACTCCTTTACCACTGACTCAGACACACTTGACACAAATTTACTCATGTGGGCCCTTGAATCAACCACCATTGATGGAGCATACTTGGAAAGGTGAGTGAATTTTAGAGAGGATTCCTTCATAGTCATATTCCCTTTCTTCTGATTTAGAAACTCTCGGATCTTGGCTTCCCTCAGCTCAAATGGAAAGAATCTATCAAGAAATGCGGTCACAAAATCATCCCAGTCCATTGAACTTGCATTAGCACCCTTATCCTTACTCCATTGCTTGTACCAAATCTGAGCAACTACCATCAACTGATATGTGGCTAAGTATGAACTCTCAATTAATGTGACATACATAATCTGTGTGACCTTGTAGATGTTATCAATAAACTCTTGCATATCCTCCTCCGCCTTAGACCCACGAAATTCAAGAGTGAATCCTAGACCCTTTTTGTTGTTATATTCCTATTCTAATTGATCAGAGTAGCAGTTTGTCGGTTGACTTGAGTGGTCATGGCCTGAGCTAGCACCCAAAAAGCAACCCTGAATTCAAATTGAGAGAATTGTGTGTTCAATGAATATGCTGGAACAGGTGGCGCTTGCTGGTTCTTATTACCATTTCTGTTCCCATTTATCCTTCCATAGGCTCTCTTGGGAGGCACTATTCTCTAAATGTATAGAGCACAAATTTGAACAGAATGAGGTTAAATAGAGTTAAACTCTATCACATGATTGAGAGTATGAAAGAAGGAAAGTATTTTCTAAAATTCCTCATATCCTCTAATTCATAAATATGGCGCATTTCACACTCATGAACAAGACTCTACTTAACGCGACTTTCAAACACCCTAGAACACTTGAGCATGATGCTCTGATACCCAGTTTGCCACAATTCAAGACCACTCCTTAGTCATAACACGATACTTAGAGCCACAAGTGACTTTAACATAATGCCCATGATTTGGTATAACACTATTATATATACACATAACAACTGAAAATAAAAGATGTGAAAGATAAATCTGAAATAGTATATTAACAATCAAATATTAAATAGATAATTATCTCAATACTCAATAAGTTGATAATAATTCTAACTGTTTGAAAGCCTTTACTAAGATGAGTTATTGGGAAAAGCACACAGCTAACTCTAATAGTTAAAAAAAATTGAAAGAAGATTTAAGCAAAATAAATATAAAGGGTTGTCCTCAGAATATAAGGACTCACCAAACTAGGCTTCTGAGCTGATATGGAAATGTACTAACTGTGGCCTGGATATTGAGCATATGAACCTATATTATGAAATAATATAGCGTGAAGAGTATGGGTTAAGTACTTTGAATGTACTAAGTATGTGAAACATGCATGATAAAACATATAACTTAACATGTTGAATCTGAAATATCGAATTGAAATAACATCAATTGATGCAATGACCAAGTAAAATAACATGCAACTAATAAGTAGTACAAATTAAATAAATAAATACACGTTCATGCAATAGCTCAAAGACTGGAGTGTGGGAGATAATAAATTCGACATATAACCATGTGAGCTAGACAAGGAGTTTCATGCTTAAACCCCATCGAAAAGGGACAAATATACCTTGCTAGGGTGTAAATATTGATCTAATCTAACATGGTACCACTAAGTTGATAATGTGTTCCTACAAGGGCTACACAAACATATGGTGGCACGTAGTTCTAAAACTTAGAAATTGTTACTAAAGGTCTCAGTGGACGCATACATGAGCCTTCATCCCTAAAATCCGCTCGGTGTTAAGTAACTTCCAAAGAAAACATGTTGATTAACTGATGATATAAATAAATAGAGAATATTGAATGGCACTGATAAAAGTTGATAATTTGAATAGCTCATGAATACTGAAAAAACTGACAACAACTAATAGACGCTTTCTCTAAAAGCATCTATACTCATGAGAAACTAATAATCTGAGATATGTAATAAAACATAACATGGTTTTGAGAAATGAATATCTATAAATTGAGGGTTCACAAAAATACTATTTAACGTACTATATTTATAAATGAAATCACGTGAACAAACTGCTCATGAAGAAGAATGGAAAAAGTAATGCAAAATCATGCTTACACATGAACCCTAAGTTGTAGAAATCATTAACCGAAAACAAGGTTTACTTTGGGACTCAATGGATGAAAGGGTACCCATTGATGATATCCACATACCGGGAATAAAGGACACTAGCTTAGATTCTTTGATTGAGACTTGAAAATGAATAACACTAGTTCTTGCTCGAGAGGAACCTTGAGCATACTGATTCTAGTTTCTGGGTGTTAGGCGTGATAGGGGAGGGTTAGGTTGACTAAATTATCTTAATCACACTTAGAATAGGCGGAAATGCCATAGTACATGGATTAAAAGAAGTGGAAAAGACCAAAAACAACTCTGAAGAAAACCTGTCATCAGGTGTAGGTTCCACGAGGCCATCTATGGTCTGTAGATTGATCTACAGGTCATAGATATCTTTGTGAAAATCAGGCAATATGTTTAAGTCTTTGAAGTTTCATCTACAAGGCACATTTACAATCTATAGTTCCTAATATGAGCCATAAATGTGAGTTTTAAATTCCAAGCTTCAGGACTTGTTTAACAAACTCGATCTACTATCTATAAATGGATTTACTATCTGTAAGTAGGTGTCACGATCCAAGCCTAGGGCCTAGAAGTGATACGGCGAATGAAGCATCCGGAGATACTTCACCTAAGCCTCTTAGCATTTTATTAAGCTTTTTATCGGTAATGATAAACAAATCAAGCGAAAACATAAAGGGATATTCGGACTAAGGGATTTTGCATTTCAATAAGAGTCAAATCATTTGAAAGATCATGCATTTATCCAAACATACCTTCTACTTTATAGACTTGATGAGGCTAAGACATGTCCCTAGTTCACCCTCATAATAAAAGAAGTACTAAAGGGAAATTCAATGTTTAGACATAGCATAAGCTAGAAGGTAAATAGGGGTGTTTTTCTTGAACCATGGGAACTCACCAAAAGTGGTAGCCTTCAACGATTAGCCATGGAGAGGAGAGTGTGGAGTGATGTCGGTCCCTACATGGTGTTATCATGTAGGCAAAAATATCCGTTAGTACTTTGAATATACTAAGTATGTGAGCATGTTATATGATAAAGAACATCAAGACATTTATAAGCAATATGCGTAAGTTAATGTATGCATGAGAAAATCATTAGATGAAACCTTAAACCTTCATTTTGTGGGAAGATGAACGTAACCGATATTTAAGACCATGCGAGCTAGTACATGGAATCCAACATAACCCCCTACGTTGGCACAGAAAGTCTACTTGTCGGATAGAACTCCGTCAACTTTAATCATTTTTTTAACTTTAACTTTAATGTCTAATTATGGATCCACTAGCCTGAATAGACTACAAGGGCTCCTATGTTGGTGCATAGTTAATGCAACATGAGACTTTACTTAAGGACCTTTTAGGTCGAGTCCCCATCTACATTCTACATTCAGTGCAAGGTCAATCCCACGGAATACATTTAAATATCATAATAGCATAAGCTTTATATAACTTAGACATCAACTCATCATTGGGTGGAATAGCTTATTAAAATATTTTATTTGATTCAAATGTGAGAATTTTCCTTTCACATTGAAACGTCTCTGTTACACCACGTACTTTGGTACCTTAGAACGCTTCTTAAGCTTTTTAAGTTCCTGGGAAGTCTACTAAGTTTCTTAAAAGTTATCATGCACGGATACACTACGACACTATCAAATGACTCTAAGGGAGGGAGAATGTGATACCTCATAGTAGAGAAGGTTGGAGATGGAGTCATAAGAATCCGGAAGGAATTGGAGCCCAAGTAACGAGTCATAGGACTCGATTTAACTACATAAGTTATAAATGTAAAAGTCTTATATACTTGAGCTACTGGAGGACATACCAAGCCTACATAGCACGGATTACATAGGCTCTTAAAATAAAGTGAGATGACAAACCTACGAAAGGGAGCAAAAACTAGTTTCCGAACTTATGAAAGCAAAGCAAGCAGGTGACAAGCAGGTGACAAGCAAGTAGGTGACACACCTAGGTGGGACCCACACTGCCACATGGCAGCATGTGACTGGCCGAATAAGTTGAGGTGGCACCCTAGGAGGCTGCCACGTGTCACCCTAGGGGGCTGCCACGTGGCACCTTCTAAAAAGGTGTATATATATGTATTATGGTACTCTTAACTTGTTCATTATCCAAAAATCAGCCAAGGAAGTTGAGAGAAAACGTGAGAGAAAGAGAGAAAGCTAGGCAGCCACGGATTGAAGAACCCGTTTTTAAAGAGGACTGCTGTTACTAATACTATCATAACCCCTTCTGTATAGCTCCGTTTCAAGTGATTCAAGATGTTTTGGAAAGATATTTCATAGGGATATAACTTTTATTTAGACTCTACAATCCAGTTTTTCTTTTATCAGCTCGAAAAAGGGTGATGAAGTATGGGGTAGGTGCTGCCCAGATTTCGTTTTGGAAATCCTACACAGACTGCTGTTGGTATTTTGGGCATATCTCTTTATACAAAATTGTTGTAGGGATGATTCGAAATGTTATACGACCTTGAGACACATGTATACAACTTTCCTTGAGTCCACAAATCCTATTTCCGTCAATTACCCCTTCGAAACTAAGAGACAATACGAGACAGTAAGCTGCGCAGAATTCACGTTTTGACAACTTTGGCGAGTTTTGGCCAATTTCGGGTAAGGTAAGGTTTATCCTTTCAATTTGGAGTTTATGTTGTTTTTAAGAAGGGTATTATATGTCGTTTAAGTTGCTGGAAATGTAAAAACACGATAGAAATGTTTGACGTTAAAGACAATGTAAAATTGAAGTTGTCATAGTGGAACTGTAATCGAAATGAGGCGTTATGTGTATGGAGGTTGCTTCTGGTTGTGTGGTGCATGTTTCAGGGTCTAAATATGTTCAAAATAAGGTGGGGGAGCTGCTGGTTTCATCCACATTACCCTCCTCTCCGCACGATTAAAGGTTTTACGAAATAAAGGCTAAAGACCCTATTTTAATATCGTAATGTTAAGAAAGTTGTTTGGAGCCTATGTTGTATAATGTTGCCATGTTTTATGTGTATATGAGTTGCAGGTTATTGTTGTTGGTTGGCTGTAGTGATTAGGGATAGAATTGGGAATTCGGATAGGGTAAGTTATAGAGGAGATGCTGCCCGAATTCCGTTAACTTCTTAACTAGTTAATAAACTAGTCGAGACTAGTCGAGAAAGGAGAATAAGGAGTTGGTTCCTATGGGTGCTTGGTTGTGGATTTGGAAGATGGAAAGTTGAAGGTTACTAATATTAGTATTACCTTCGTGTTAAATAGGTTTAGAGGACGACGAGACATGCCAGGCTAAAAGCAGTCGACCAGAGGTATGTGAAGCTTTCTTTTGGCATGTTTTTGGCATAAGTATGTAAAGCTTATCTTCTTTTCTTTTGGCATGTCTTAGCCATAAGTGGTTGGTATATGTAATGTGGAGATAGTCCCATTCGTATAATCCTGAGCATGATTCATTAATTTTATTCACTTCTTGATGTTAGAACTCCCGCAATGGGTTGAGTTATGGTCTTGTAAGTCTTTTACGTGATAGAAAAGTAATACACATGAAGCCTACCCCTTCCTCTTCCTTGAAATGGCTTAATGTAAGTGAAATGATGTACGATATGAGTTAGAGATAGTTCCATTTACAGGCTCTGGATGTGACTCAGGACTTGTACTCACTCCTAAATGTTAAAGGCCTTAAAGTAGTTAAACTACGACCCTCGAGCCTTCTATAGGCTGAATAGTGATTGGATGTGTAAGCTCCTAAACCTGGGGGTTCTTGGGCATACTCTATGATAATGTTTGAGGGATATTGATATGCTGATGAGTCCTACATGTATGTATATGCATATTACATTATATATGGATCAGGCCGTCGTTCCTCGGTGTTGTTATATGATATGCATGTATACGGATCGGGCCGTCGTACCTCGGCACTATTATGCATTATACGGATCGGGCTATCGTACCTCGGCACTGTTATATGAGACACGGATTGGGTCGTCGTTCCTCGGCATCATCATGATATACGGATCGGGCCGTCGTACCTCGGCATTATCATTATTATAACATGATATATGGATCGGGCTGTCGTTCCTCGGCAGGTACTTACGTTATACATGGATCGGACTGTACGTTCCACAGCGCTAAAAGCATACATATGCCTATTATGATAGATGATGTTTTTGTACCATCGATCCCCTAGCGAGCCGGGTACAGGGTTGATGAGGGTAGACATGACTCTATTTTGCAAAGCGCAGGTATAATGCTTTATTAACTGTTATACTTGTATCCTGCATCCCAATTTCAGTGTTGTCTGAATTATGATGTTATATGCTTTATATACTCAGTACATGTATCCTACTGACCTTCCTTTCTTTGGGGGGCTGCGTTTCATGCCCGCAGGTGCAGACACAGGTTTTGGGAGTCTACTAGCTCAGGATTCCACCCAGCAAGTTAAAAGAAGCTCCATTGATTCGGAGCTGAGTTTTGGTAGCAAACCTCTGATGTATATATTTATTTATTCAAAGGTATGGTGGGGGCCTTGTCCCTCCATATGATATCGTCACTACTCTTAGAGTTTTGTAGACATATATGTGGGTTGTATGTGTAAGTTTTGTTTAGTTGGGTCTGCATGATGTATTATAGGTATATGTTATGGAAGTCGTGTCGGCTTTTGTGCCCTTTCGTGTTATGACACAAATGAAAGAGGCTACAGGTACATAAAATGCTATGACCCATTGGGATTCTCCTGTACATGATTATATTATTTGCAAACTGGTTTTGATTACACCTGATTTATATGCATACAGGGGTTCAGGCTGGACTGCAGTCACGGCCTATGGGGCTGGGTCGTGACAGTCTCTTTAGCTAAGAAGCCCTTTCATCATTCAATTATTTAATAATAAGACTCTCTTATCATAAACATTTACTTCATAACTCATTTGTAGTCAAAAGCTTTCATTTCAACTTCAATTTAACATAAGTCATAAACCTTCAAATGCATTTAAGGAATTATTGCATGCATGAGAGTGATGGAATTGCACCAAAATATACACACATTAAACAACCCACCATATATACTTCAAAACCACTTTTAAGCCTTCATATAGGTAGTTTAACAAATTATTCATTTCATAAAATTGAGAGTCAATATACATCAATACATGTAAATAAACTTAAAACATATCATAATCTATGCATTCTGAGTCATCATGTAAAAGCCCATGAGGATTCATCATTTGGAATTTGAAATATCAAGTTGGGAAAATAATTGGGCTCCATAGGTGAAAGTATACATGGATGAAACCCACTTACCTTGGGGGAACCAAATTCCTAATGAAAACTTGAGGAGGAATAGAGACTTGGAGAGATCTTGAGATAAAATCTTAATCTTGCCTTGGAATTCTTGGGAGAGCTTGAGAAGAGAAGATTTGTAAGTCTTGACCCTAAGTATGTAGAATGATTATTGGAAGGGCTTTAGATGGATGGATTCTACCCTCAAAATGACACTACTTTGAATTAAAATGCAGGAAAAGACCAAATTATCCCTTTTAAAATCTGACCAAAACTGGCTTCACGGGGACCCTTCACGGTCCTTGGTGTTCACCACGGTCTGTGGTGAGGTCTCATGGTAAGGTACTTGGAAAAATAATTAGAAAGGGACTGCATGTTAGTCTCTGAAGTTTCACTACGGAGCACCTTCACGGTTCATGAAGGGCACTACGGGCCATGAAAGGTGGTCGTGGTGCAGGTCCTGCAAGTGGACTTATAGAGTGTCCACCAAGAGGGCACGCCACGGTCCATGGAGGGTTCCACGATCCTTGGTGGTCGTCCGTGACCTTGCCTTAGGAAATTTCCTGAGAGTATTGGGGAGGGATCACCATGGAGGGCTTCACGGTCTGTGGTGCTCACCACGGCCCATGGTCCTCCATCGTGGTTCATCCCCTGCAAGTCTGAGTCTTTGATTCTCTATCACGGTTGCTTACTATAGTTCGTGATGCTTACCACCGTGCGTGATGGCTTCTGTGGTTAGCTCCTAGTATCAGTTTTCTGCATTTTCTGAGAATTCATCCTTTGTTCCTTGGTTTAGGACCTTTCACATTTCTGAAGTCTTACAGCAGGACTGGTAAAATTCAGGCTAAAATCCATACTTCTGAAGTTGATCTTTGGTTCTTAGATATTGCTTGTAAATCTTAAAATTTTGCAGACTTAAATTTCTTAGCTTCTGACGATCTGATCTGTACTTAGACCTTCTGGAGTTCTACACAATGTTACTTGCAAGACTACTTACAGTTGTCTATACATCTAGATGCAACAATTAGCCATAGTATTTACCACTGAAGTATGATGGCCCTGTTGTTGATTGGACTTCATAAACTTCAAAAGGTGCATCCATCTTCTATCTTTCAAAGTGTTAGCCTTTAATGAATGATCAGTATATGATACCAATTGTTAGTTTGGCTATGAACTAAGCACACAAAGAATCAGGTTCCTTGAGAAATTATGCAAGAAGATTAATTTTAGAATAATAAATCAATATAAGTATTTAACGTGGAAAACTCTTTTCTCAAACGAGTCAAAATCATGACCCACCTCTATAGGATTTTTCTACAACTTCCACTAAACTCCAGCCCAAACTTCTAGGTTACAACCGTTTTTGTAACACGAAAGGAATTGTTCCCAAAAATTGCAACCTTTACCATATCTTCTATTCTTCTTCAATGAGTTTACCCTATCAATGAAGTCTCTTACATATACAAAATAATACCTACTACAATCAACTAAAAAGGTAATTAATATATTATTTTGGAACCAACACAAGAAACTAACAATTAAAACTTCAAAAACTATATGGATAAATTTGATAGGAAGAGATTCTTTCGTTGTAACAACATCTTCTTTTTCGAGACTCTTTCTGTAGAACTCTTCTCACTTTGACGTTTTTGTCTTTGAGTATGGTCCAACCTTAAAGTATAAATCGTGTTGTTTATATAGAAATACATAGCCGCCTTCCAGTTCTCAAATCCAATTTGGAATTCGTTCAAGTATCTCAATAACTCAATTCTAGTTTGACTTGATTTCTGCTTTCACGTGTCTGGCTTCTCCCATTTTCAAGTTAATTCAATGTCCATAATGTATGGTAACTTTCCCTATATAGAATTCTAATTTCTTTTCGAATTGAATTCTCACATATTACAATTCTCCAAAGAATCCCGATATACACGTGAAGCAACTTCATTTTGACAGTCTTTTGTTCTGTTCAGATGAACATGTTCTTTGATGAGTTCATCTAGCGGTGTTGCAAACTTCTTCATTTTTTCTTGGAGATCTGTGAGGGTCTGGTTCTTAAATCTTCAATCCTCATTCTTCAGTCCCTTCTTTATATATATTGTCTCTGATACATAACTTGTCAATCATCAGAACACCACATGATCTTGAATGTAGATTCAAAGATCATAATTCATAGTGATTCACCAATACATTTTTTAATTTACAATTTGACGGCGAAAATAATAGAGTTTCCATACAATTCCTTCTGGAGAAAAAAAAAAGGAAAAATGAGTGAATTTAAATAGGATACATTATGATGCTCTAATTCAGGAAAAAAATAATAGTGCTAAATAATTCTCTTTGCAATAATTCGTTTTCACATCTTTGCACAATTTTATCTTTCCAATCTTTGCAGAATCATTACATTTATATGGAGATCTTTCTTCTTTTTCTTCTTTTTTGACCAATTTTATGTGGGGGGAAATCACCCAAAAGAAGAAAGAAAATACTAGGTAACTATACTAGTAGTAGAACCAAATTGGGTTTGGTCAAGGATAGAAAAGTTTGGCGAATAAAAGCTCATTCCAGGTATCTTGAAGACCTGGCAAGCACCAATGTACACAATCAGCATAGCTAACTGGATTTGCTAATTGCTCTGCTGTTAATGGATTCCATTGCTTCTTGTAAATTGATGTGTGTGCATCTTTTCTATAACTCGATAGTTGTGTAATGTTGAGAAATGTAATAGGCACCTTTGATTTACGAAACACTTGTCCAATCACTTCCATTATGCTTTTTCTGCTATCTGATCCCCAGTAATTTGGATCCTCTATTATTTTTGTTTCATTGTAACAGTTCTTATTTGGTTCTCCTCCCCAGTCTATGCTCCTGCAAAAATTGAGATTAATATATTTTTATTTTATTCCCTCAATTTTAACATGAGAAATAATTTTTCAACAAAAATTTGAGTATTACTTTTGATGGGAAGGTGACATGCTGGTGAAAAAGACTCTGGTTTTCTTTGGATCCATGTTTTTTTTCACCCATCTCAGCATACTTTTCATTCCCATTCGATATGCATCCTCTGTCGATACCATTGCAATATCCTTCACTTCATCTTCAAAAGACCCTTGCCTGCATCAATTTCATTTCTCTATCATTATTAAATAGAAGAAAGAAAAAAAAAGTTAATTCGTATGCCCAAAAATAATATGAGAGGGATAGATAATTACAAAATCTTGAATTCCAGGCCAGTCATCCACCAAAGGTAAGTATTGAAAACGACTATATCAGCGCCTTTCCAATTCTTTCCGTGCTTATTGATTGAGCCTTTTCGGACTACTCTATCAGATATTCTATGTACAACTGCATCATCAGAATTTGATTCCAGAAGAAATGGTGCCCAGTAGAACTCAATCGTTGCGTTGTAATCCTGCAATATTTATTTAGTTCAAGCTAGGAAAACAATCAATAAATCGACCCAGCTAGTCATAAAATTTTATATGTAACTTTAAAATGACAGCACCTTAGCAGTGAAAACAGTGAGGGAACCAAAAGTTTCCATGGACTTGGCATTCTCAGGTATGAGTCTATGGAGAAGACAAACCATCGAAACATATTGTCCTCTGTTTAAGGAATCTCCCACGTATAACAGCCTCTTCCCACGAAGGGTTTCCAACATTAGTGTCGCATTGAAACTGCAATATTATGGAAATACTTAGTATAGCTAAATCATGGACATATTATGGAAATATCAAAATCGTTGCCTTCTAATCAGAATATAAAACAGAGAAATTTAAATTATTAAATTTCCTTGCTAATCATGGCTGGTAAGAGTTGTTGAACTACACAATAAACCAACATATCAAATAAAGACGAAGAGTACAATGTAGAAATTAGACAGTCAACCGCATTAACTAGCGATAATCATTTCTCAAAACCAAAAATAGCTAGCCGGTCGAGTCACTAGCAATCAACTCGCTCTTTATGTCACATGTCTGTAACGGATCCAGAACTTAGAGGCTATGTGTTATGTTGAATGTTTGGGTTCTAAAATACGTAAACACTATACGTAAGTGCTTATTTTTCACACTCATGTATTGTAATAGTAACTACGGAATGCTTAGATCTTACATCATCCTGACCCATCAGCTTGATCAAGTAAAAGAACTATATTGCTAGTGTCACTTATTTGTAACTGACTAATGTCCAATGATGTGTTGGTTGATGACAAATAGATACAAAATATGAGAAAAATAGAGTTGAAACTAAACGTGCCTTGGAAGAGAGCAGCCATGAGGTTGCCATCTCCATTGGCGATAATCTTTGTCTCGCCGGCCATGTTCTTGGCAAGTCAATTGTGGCTGTATGTAAGGACACTCCGCTTCCTCGTACAGTGGACGGCTATCATCACGAACCCACCTACCACTGAACACGTCGCAACCGTCCTCTGTCTCTCCAATGGCAAATGGCAACTTCTTGTTCTTCTCTACAAAAATTGTTCACAACATAGTCAACATCCTATTTTAATAAGCCTCAAGTTTTACTAGCAGCCTAATCCAAATGTAAAATCAATCATAAAAAGTGTAAAATTATTCATTACTCTCAGTCGATATAAGTTAGTAACTCTTTTGAATAATGTTAGTGCATTCAGATCGATACAAAAAAAAAAGGTATGGAATTTGATGAATGTATTAATTACTCACTAATTCTAGAGATTGAATTGAGAGGAGCAGATAGACTAGAATACTCAAGCTGGCTAAAAATGCAGCTGAAATCCTCACTATAAAGAATGGTGACGAAGACAATGAAGGCGAATAGAGTGAATAGAAAAGGAGAAAGCCGAGTCTTTCGGAGAATCGAAGAAGAAGAGGGAGGTGGCTTCATTGCTTTGAAGCCTTTGGCAGAGTGACTCTGTTTTTTGTTTTTTGTTTTTTGTTCTTCGTTTTAGTTAGGCAGTCTATAGCTGATTAAATACAGGAAACAATATCGGTTACGTTTGAAGGACCTTGACAAGAGGTTAATTTCCAGCAATTAAATACTATATTATTACTGTTTGATATCTTAATTTATTAAATTTGTTACTTACTACCATTCTCCTTATTATTATTATTATTATTATTCTGTTATCATCATTGTTATATATATTAGGATTGAAGGAAAATTGATAAAAGTAAAGGCGACTACCAAAACTGAGGAATAATATATGGGGTATACACTATTTAAGCAACGTAGTTAGTAGTTGAGTTCATTTTATATATTCAGTTTAGGTAATAATAATATGATTGAACCAAACACAAACAAGGGCAGCTATATTTCGCTAATAAAATAGCATTCGTTTTAAACCATGCATTGGTCTTTTGTCTTTTTTTAATTTTCTATGGTAACTACATTATTGTTTTCATAATTCTTGGTGTCACATATCCTTTTACATAACAATTTCTTAGGTGATGGTAAAATTGATGGTTAGTAATTTAATTATTGATGCACATTACCATCAAAATTTATGGCATTTGCATAACTTGGAGTGTTGTTCAAATTGTCTAATTTTTACTTTACAGCCTGATGGTTTGAGGTAAAGTAACGTGAGAATTTGATGGATGATAGGATATCCAAACAGCAATGATTTTCCCTTGGATTCTAAGTTAAGGGTAGAGGAGTGATGGGAAATCATTATCTACACTTTGTATTGCTAAATTTAAGAAATTTGGGAAAGCAAATAATCAAGTAGCAGCCTAGCTATGATTGCTTAAGAAAGGTTTTAGTTAGAGAGTGATTGAGTTTCTGGTAGCATTTCATATTCATTTTAGTTGGCAAGACAGTCTATCTCTACACTACAGAAATCTTTCACATGGAGCAGGTGATCCCCGTTGACAAACCAAGGTTTAATAGCTTTTTATTTTATTACGGAAAAATCACCTACAATAACTAAATAAGACTATATTATGACTGAATTCTTCAAATATCCCTTAAAGTTATCACTAACTTTTAATTAAACACTTCAAATAGGCCTTGTCCATTTTAAACTAGTATAGTAGGTAGGGGTGTACATGGACCGGGTTGGTTCAGATTTTTTACAAACCAAACCAAACCATTTGTGTCGGGTTATTAAATCTATAAACCAAACCAACCCAATAAAATTTGGGTTTTTCGATATCAATTTTTCTCGGGTTTTTCGGGGTTTTTCGGTTTTTTCGTTTTTTTTGGATTTTTTTGGGTTTCTCGGGTTTTTCATACTATCTAATAAAAAGCACAGAGCAGTACTTCTTAAAAAGAGTTCTAGTACAAAATATCAACATATAAGATGGAGGCAGAACACTGTTTGAAGTTTTAACTTTATAATATAACTTTTTAAGATGAACTTTTTTTGTATATTATTTAGATGAGCTTCTCAAATCCAAATCTAAATGTAAGAAAAAAAACAAAGAATATGAAAAAAATTCAAAAATATTTATAAATTACATTTTAATAAATATTTTTATGTATAACATAATTTAAAAGTAATATATCTATAATCGGGTTGGTTTGGGTTTGGTTTGACTTTTTTAGTTAAAACCAAACCAACCCTATAATGGTCGGATTTTTTTTCCAAACACCAAACCAAGTCAAACCAAACCACTAGTCGGTTTTTTTTTTCCGGTTTGGTTCGGTTTGTCGGTTTGGTGCGGTTTATCGGTTTGCCCTGTATAGCCCTAATAGTAGGGCTTCGCGATGTCATTTTTATACTTTTTTTTGATATGGCTAGGGATGGCAATGAGGCCCCGCATAACAATTTTTTTCATTTTCAACCCGCCCTCCCCATATAGACCCGCCCCGTACAAATTTTTCTTTTTTTTCTTTTTGAGTTTGATATGAAAAATAAAATTCATAATATTTTTTGCGCTAATTAACATCACAACAACTAATTAATTATTTCTAATTAGCATTTCAACAATTTTTTCTTAATTTCTAATTAACTCTAATTAACATTTGTCTAGTTTATTTTTTTTTTAAAAAAAGTTTATAGCTTTACAAAGATTTAATTTTCTTGGGATTCCTATTAGATACCTTAAACCCACAAGTCCACAACCCGTGCCACAACCCATTAATTTTGATAATAATTACTTCAATCCACCCCACATCCGCTCCACCCCGTATAACTCTAAACCTGCCTAGCCCAACCTAGCTCTAAACCTGCCCTGTATCCACCCTCCCCGCCCCATTGTCATTCCTAGGCAAAGTGAGTGGATATGGTCACTAAAGGTGCGTGAGAACTTATTATTAACCATTTTTTATTTTATTTTTATCTTCTTCTTTTCCATTTTTCAAGTCATTTACCTCCCACCATTTTTTCACGTTGAAACTCCTTTGGGGTCAATTTTCTGATTCATATCAGCTTTCAAGACAAATTTCTTTTCTTTTTATAATTTTTTTTCATTTTGGATCTTCTTCTTTCATTGTATTGTTTTTGTAGAGCTATCATCACTGCTTTTCACTTATTTTACCGGATAAATTGATATTAGCACTTATATTTTATACGCTCTCTCTCTTACTCTCCTTGCCCCCCACCCCCACCCCCGTCGTTCCCACAAAACAACATTAAACAACAAACAATACAAATTTAAAGTGGGAATAAGAAAAAAAATGTAAACATAAAGAAAGATGGTGAATTCACACTTTGATACGATTAATGAGCCCACCTTTTTCTAACTCAATTCACCTTTTTTTTTAATCATCAGATGAAAATAGCAATCTTTATTTCTAATGTTTTGCCATTTTTTTATGTCAAAGATTTGTACTTTTTTTATCAAATGATTTTTTCAAAGATATTTAGAGAGAGAGTTTAGATGTATATTGGACAACGTGATGGGAGGGGGTTATTTTCAATATTTTTTTTTAAAAAATGTTTTTTTATTTTGTTTATTAAATACATTTTAATATATTTTTTTGGGATAATGCATCACCCTCAATTATGATCGAAATTTCAGAGACACACTTTAATTTTATTTGGATCCTATTATGCTATTCAACTATTTTAAAAATAAAATAAATACACCGTAAAAGCTGACGTGGCGTACCCACTCACTTGAAGACAAGTGATGGATGAAAACATTGGACTCATGTCCTTTATTAATTAGTAACTTTATAATTAATTAGTACACATAATTATTGATATTTAATTATTATCATTTTTTTCTATGTAAAATATTTATTTTAATTTCTTCTTTACTTTAAATTTTTTTATTTTTTTCCTTTCATTAATTTCTTATCTTTTCACTTTTAATTATTTTTAAAAAATTATGTGGATACTTTAAAAAAAATAATTAAAAAGTGTTATTTAATCTTAACATTTTAATTTTCTTATATTTTATTTGAGTTTTTTAATTATTTTGATATCCATTCGAAATTAACTAATTTTAAATACAAGCACATGGAATTAAATTTGAAATAAAAGCAAAAAGGAAAGACAAAAAAATAATTCAATAGAAAAAGAAAAGAGAAAAGACAATGAATGAAAGTTAAAAAAATCAAAAATTTAAATACAAGAATTTTTTTTTAAAATAAAATGACGCGTATTAACTTAATTTAAATACAAGATAAAGAAAATAAAAAGATTTAAAACATTAATTTTTTTAAAAAAATTAATTACTGACGTAGCGGTGAGTATGTACAAACACAACAAAATTACTTGGTTGCAGGTGCCACGTCAGCAAAAAAGGTGCACGAAAATACAAAAAAAATGAGTTCGGAGGGTAATAGGACCATAGTTAAGTTAAGATATGTCGCTAAAATTTCGGTCATAGTTCAAGCATACTTATGCATTATCCCTGTTTTTTTCTTCTTAAAATGCCACATGCAATCATTTAATTAGGTGTTTGCTTCATTATCACAGAAGGTATTACATTCTCCTAAATATTTTTGTTGATTGTTAAAAAAGTGTCAAAATGACACAACAGAGCTGTGAGTGTCTAAAATGGTCAAAATCTATTTGAGGTGTTTCAGTGAAAATTGATATCAACTTTAAGGGATTGCCGATGGATTCCGTCAATTACTAAACATCAAAATATATTTTTTCTTATTTATTAAACGTAACAAGATTTTACAAAATATAGAAAATTGGAGGAAAAAAAAGTATGCGCAATCACAACCACGGTTATCCATTCTTCATAATTTGTGCTTCGCCTCTATCTAATATTTGGGTAGTAACAAAGCTGTGACAAATCTGTTCATGGGGTTTTGGGGTGTGCTTTTTGTTTTTCGTGCATAGCAAATGGATATATTCTTATGAATTTGAAGATCAATTTTTCAACAAAATCGATGGTCATTCTTTTATAAAACTTCTGATGGTGGTGGACTGGTGGTGCGGGGACCATTAGACCTGCTCATCTTATGATCAAGCGATCACGGTACTCCAAATCTCAAAATTATTAAAGAAATTTGGAGTTCAAGTTCTAAAAATAGATTTATCGCAAATGTACTTTATTTTGAGTAGGAGATATTTCAAAAAAACTGAAATTTTGAGGAGAGCTCGAATTTAAATTTTTGGGCTATAGTTGGGTAAGATTTCAGCTAGTTTTGAATCAAATTTCAATCTTAGTTCGTTAAAATTTGAAGTTAGAATCATATTATGGCAGAACTTTATTGAAGTTGTATGATAATATGCTGAGTTGTATAAAATAGTATTTTAAGTTTTATATGTAGTTGTATTAAATTTGTGTACGATATTGTTATAGTTGTATTAAATTTTCATAAACCAATAAGATTTTTATACAAATTATATATATAACTTTAAGGTTGTAGGTTCAAGTTACCAACAGAGCAAAAAAAAAAAAACAGGCGAGAAGCTCCTAGGAAAAGAATAAAAAGATGATTTTATAAAAAATTTATACACGAAATTTGATCCCCCCCCCCCCCCCCCCCCCCGAACCCCCTAAAATTTAACATGAACTTTATACAAGATTTAGTTACCTATCTATTTCATACAAGCTTATACCATTCTCAAACACTAAATTTTGAGTGAAATTTCTAAGTCTTGAAGAATATTTCGTATATATTTTGAAGGAAACAGCTCATGCTATGGTTGATAATGCATTTCGTAAATATTGATCTTATTTTTATATGTGCAGGTGATTCTGTTATCTGAGACTCAATAGCCAACTAATTTGGATTAGTACTGATGAGGCCTATTAAGGGATAAAACACATTTTATCGAAAGATTCCTCATTTCAATCATTCAAGTCTAATTAAGGATAAAGTGATCTTAATAATCCTACCACATTTTCTCCATGATTCTAATATGATGGGGCTAAATAAAAATAGCAATATAATGTAGGACATCTCAAAATTGAGACATCTGTAAGAAGAAAATAATCCAGAATAAGGAATACAATATCTATTTAATTTGTAAGATACGAAGCTCGTCTTCATACTAATTAATATCAAAATTTCAAGTGAAATTGAAATATGATCGAAGATAAATGAATAATTGGAAAGGGGTATTTATAAACTCTTTTTTTTTCAACAGTTATTTATAACTTAATAATGGGTAGATAGGTTGGTCTGGTGTGTAACTTGTTGATTTGAGTGGATGTATAATAGTATAGGGTTTCGGGAAATCAGTAACTTATGCACAAATTTTATATTTATATTAAGAATTCATCAAATATTATAATATCTATAAATGGGGATCCACTAAGTAAATTAGTTGTTGGTTCCGTTGTAAGATCTGCTCCATTTTTGGGTTCTCAATGCGTTTGACGCGAATTCTATTCCCCTGAATCTGTTGTTTACTTTTTTATTTCACAAAAAATCAATATACTTTATTTTGTCGTTGTCAAGCCCTTTGCTATTCATCCTTCTTTTTTTTTTGATTAAACAGATATATTATTTTACTAGGCCCTGAACAAGAGTAAACAATCTTTATAAAAATCCTCAGTTAAAAAGATATGACATGCCAAAATAGAGCCCTTAAATCAATCATTTATCATATGATGATACTATCTTATATTTCCCAGGTCACGCTGCCTCAATGAGAAATATATTGAATGTGTTGAGAAAATATAAATTAGTATCATGACAAATGATTAATCTTGACAAGAATCTAGTCTATCTTTGTCATGATCAAGAATACTTCCTAGACGTGACGTAGTGAATAGAATTCCAAGAGACTCAAACTAACCACATGGCATAAAGATAACATACATAACTGAAATACATCACAAAGTGGAAGAGACCCATGAATAGTCTACTAAGAGTTTTATTTAGACAAAAGAAAATATCTGAATACACATATGTGTGTAATGACTTGAAGGTCATTTTTGATTTTTTTATAAAATGACTGTTTTATCCTTCCCGATAGTTGCCACAACTTATTTTTGATCAGTGTTGGGTGCTGGTTTTGAGAAATTCCTTGAAAAGTTGAGCTTTGGAAGTTTTGAGATTTTTAAAGGCTTAAAGTGTTCAAAAGTGGTATTTGGGACCAATTGGAGCTATGAGTCTCGGAATGGAATTCCGTTGATTCCATCATCTCCGAAATATTTTTGATGAATTTCTTATGAACCCATGCATTATACCTATTTTATAACTATGAACTATGTTTGAAGAATTATGCATGTATCATGAATTTATGTACTATGATTTTAGGGATGCTTTAGACAAAATATCAACATGAATTTTATGAAACTAAGGTTTGCTTCAAAAGGGAAGTAATCTCATCATGAATGTTTTCTATTATTTAGCCATTTTGATTTAAGTGTGATTTTCTATGAAAAGCTCATCATGATCTAGATGCTTTTGATTATATATCTCTTAGGCATTGATTGTGTCGAGGTTCATGATATGACTTTAAGGAGCTATTCTTATGGTTTTATGTGTTTTATGAAGAACTTGGTATTACTAGATTCTTACATTTCTTCTCAAAGACTATGATTTGTTTATTTATGATATTCTTGTTGAGAGTTTACCTAGCACCGAGTGGACTAGGAGCAATCACCTAGTCACATAACTATGTACACCCGTAGGATGTCCCAATTGGACCAATCAGCTTAAGCTAGTGGATCCACATATAGCTCATGACATGGTCCTTAACTGGCAAGTAGGACAACCTTTTTTTGGTGTGAGGAAGATGCTGGACTCCATGTTATAACTCACATGGTTTATGTCAGTTAACGGTATCTCTCACAAAGTTTTATGAGTCCTATGTTATGTTTGATTATGAACTCCTTACAAGTTTTGCATTGTCCATGTCTTATGATTCAAATGATGTTTTTGAAGGTTTTAACTATGTTTACTTGGTTATTGCATTTATGATTTACCTCATGCATTAGATATTCTCCATATTTAGTACATTTCATTTATTAACGCATACTTTATTGCCTATATTATTTCATAATATAGGTCACGATGCTCTTGCCCATTTCTGTGGCTAGTACAAGTTCCCGTTAGCGTTGCAAGTTTTGGTGAGTCCTCATGATTCGAGGGCACAACCACCTATGTTGTTTTTATTTCTAGACTTACTGTATTTCATATATTTTTGGTTGATCTAGGGTTTTGTCATGCCCCGAGAGGATACTCTAGGCGTGACCGACACTCAAACTGATTTTCAAGCGAACCGCTTGGTCTGATCACACATTCAATCACTCACTGGAAGACTTAAATAAATCAAGTAGTGACACTCGAGTGGGCTAATAGATCAATATAGGAATACTTTTAAAAGATAATCAGTCTCATAAATAATAGTCTCAAAATACTCAAGGCATACAATAGCCCAACCTCATAAATCAATATTAAAAGTATGATTTAAAACATACTTTAAAAGTACCATTCAAACTCAACTCTGACTCTATCTACGAAGCCTATATAAACTATCCAGAAGCTGCCCGTGGCTATGTCAAAAGAACTACTCAAAATAACAAATGAAATGGAAATGATCCTTTTGAAAGTAAGGAGGTTTCACCACTATTAGGAAGGGAATAGATCTTTAACGGAGCACCTGTTGATGATCACTAGAACCTATATCTGCATCATAAAATGATATAGGCCTAATGACGTCAGTACATGCAATTACGAGTATTTATAATAGTTGGAAAGGAATACAATCAACAATACTCAACCTCATCCAACTTACCTCAAGGGACTCACTCTGAAATGACTCAACTCAATAAGCATGCAAGTTTAAACGTAATACTCACAATGATTTGAAAATAGACTTAATGTCATGCAACTCAATCCAATCAAACCATTCATTTTAAGAGAATTTCTCTAACTGACAACCATCACTTATGAGCTAATGATGATACAACGCTTTGCACTGCCATTGCCATAACCGTCCAAAACCTTGCTAGGGTAAGGAACAATCAACTTCACTGAATCCATAATCAATCAAAGTCCATCATTTTGGGACTAGAGAGGAATGACCTCTATCCTACACTGGCTACGTAGTTTATGGGATTAGAGTTACTATTTACTCTTACCCAAATCAATGCTCAATACTACTCCCATAAGACTTAGAATCCTCATATACTTAATCAAATCAATTTATTCAAATCAACCCATCTAGTCTGATTGGACTCTCATCAATCTCACTATCATTTCAATCATTACTTTATCATTTAGAAACAAGCTTTCAGACTCATTTACAATCAATACTCATGCTCAAAACAAATCCATTTTAGTAAAATATGCTTTCGAAAATATTCACATCTCATTCCTCAATTTCAATCAATCATACTCGGCCATCATATATATATATATATATATAAATCATTCTCTTTATTAATGTATGAAAACCATCATTTATACTCAAAAATATGCATGTCAAAGTCATGACCATCTAATCAGTAAGGTTCATAGGAAAGTAGTCATGAACAACAATTACAATCAATTGAGAGACGGTAAACAATGATAATCTTAATGCATAATTACACATAACTTAATAGAAGAAGAACTAACTCATGAACTCAATGTATATAAGGACTCAAAGTAAACTCTAGACTCAATCTCGACTCAATAAAGATGTAGTTCATGTGAACGAATTTATTCCAACGTTTGGATAAGCCTTACATACCTTAAAAATGAAGGAACGGATGAAACTTAAAAGAATTGCTTGAAAGCCTCAAACCCTAGCTTTCTTTCTTCTCTCCAATCACCTCTCTCAAAAATTTCAAGTGTGAATGACAGGAATACCCTATTGGGTATTTTAAGGGACTGGTATTGGGTCCCTAAACGTGTAGGGTTCAGTTGGGTAAACGTGGGAAAAGATAGGAATGCCCTTCATTAAAACTGGGTTAGGCATCATTAACAGAAGTCCACCACGGCTCGTAGTGCTCACCACATCTCGTGGTTCTCTCCACGAGTCGTGGTCCTAGACTTAAGTTGGGTTGGGAGAGGTAGCTACCATGGAGACCACCATGGCTCGTGGTGGTCACCATGGGTCGTGGTTCTCCCTCATGGTCCTTACATGCCTCCAGGGTTTTAGGGGTCAGGTTCACAGATGGATTCATGGTTCGTGGTACACACCACGGTCCGTAGAGCCCTCTGTGCTCCCTTCCTCTTTATTTCCCTGATCTAAGACATCTTCACGGACCCTCTCAATGAACCGTGAAGAGGAATATGGTTAGTGAAGGGTCTCGTGGTCAGCATCTGATGCAAATTTTTAGACTTCTTATAGTTGGTTCAGGCTAGGGACTTTAGGGTTGTTACATAATGTGCCACATGGGTCATTCATCCTTGAATGATAGCCTATCTAGGAACTCGCTCAAGGCAGCACAAATGCAAATTAAGAACTCAATACTCTAACACTTAACTATCAAACAATCACTACTCAGACTCAAGAATACACATCATATACTGAAACTCAAAATGAACAACAACTCTAAGATAGGGAAAAGGAATATTACCATCAATATCATCATTAAAAGGCATGAATAGATGAGGGTATTTAGCCTTCATATCCTCTTCAGCTCCCCATGTAGCGTCCTCAAAAAATTAATTTCACCATAGAACTTTGACTAAAGCGACCTCTTTTGTTCTCAATTTAACCTAACGATCAAGAATCTGTACTAGAATCTCCTTATAAGTCAAACACTCTTTCACCCTAATGCTTTTAGTAGGCACAATGAGTGAAGGATATCCCAAGAATTTCTTAATCATGGAGATATGGAAAAATGGATAGACAACATCTAACTTTGGTGGGAGCTCTAACTCATAGGCAACATTGCCAATCCTTTTCACAAATCTGATAAGGACCAATGTAACGCGGACTTAACTTCCATTTCTTCCCAAATCTCATAACTCCCTTCATAGGTGAAACTTTCAAATACACCCAATCATTCACCTCAAACTCCAAGTCTCTCATCCGAATATCGATATAGGAATTCTATCCACTTTGCGCAGTCTTTGACCTTTACTGAATGATCTTGACCTTATCTGTAGCTTAATGCACTAAGTCTGACCATACTAATTCAGCTTCACCAACCTCAAAACAACCAATTGACGATATACATCTCCTCCCATAAAGAGCCTCATATGGAGCCATCTGAATACTGAAATGGAAATTATTATTGTAAAAAAAATCAATAAGAGGCAAGTAGTCATCCCAATTTCCTTTGAAATCAATGACGCAAGCCCTCAACATGTCCTCAAGGGCCTGGATGATACTCTCTACCTGACCATTTGTCTGCGGGTGGAAAAAAGTACTAAGATTCACTTTTGAACCCAAACCTTTCTAGAATAACTTCCAAACCTTAGCAATAAATTGGGTACCTTTGTCTGAGATGATGGACAAGGGAACTTTGTACAATCTCACTATTTGTCGAATATACAACCTTACATAATCCTCTATTGAGTCTATAGTCTTAACGGGCAAGAAGTAGGTTGATTTTGTCATCCTGTCTACAATCACTCAAATTGAATCATGTTGCCTGCCAGATCACGATAAGCCTATAATAAAGTCCATATTTATCATCTCCTACTTCTATTAAGGAATCTCAATGTTCTGAGCTATACCACAAGACCTTTGATTCTGAACTTTTATTTATTGGCAATTCGAGCACTTGGACACAAACTCTTCTATATCTCTCTTTATTCCATTCCACCAATAAACTTCTCTCAAATTGTTGTATATCTTTTTAGAACCTAGATATATAGAATACCTGGAGCTATGTGCCACTTCCGTGATCCTTTCTCGAATGTCATCAATATATGGAACACACAATCTGCCTTGGTACCTCAACACTCCATCACCACCTTCGGAAAAAGCCATAACCTTTTGCTTATGAACATCATCTTTCAACTAAATTAGTATAAGATCTTAGTCTTGCTTTTCCATCACCTCAGCAACCACTCAACCCATTCTGAACAATATCACCACCCTCACTAGAGTCTATAAGTTGAAATCCCAAACGTGTAAGTCTATGCACCTCTTTAGCCAACTTCCTCTATCCTTCCTCCACATGGGCAATGCTTTCCATAGATAACCTGCTAAGAGAATTAACAACCACATTAGCTTTACCTGGGTGGTAGAGAATACTCATGTCATAGTTCTTGAACAACTCAAGCCATCCCCTCTACTTCTGGTTCAGCTCCTTCTTACTAAACACATACTGCATGCTGTTGTGATCAGTAAACACATCAGCATGCATGCCATAGAGATAGTGATGCAAAATCTTGAGAGAAAATACTATGGATGCAAACACAAGGTCGTGAGTTAGGTAGTTTCTCTCATGAATCTTAAGATGCCTCAAAGCGTAGGAAATTACCTTACCTTTCTGCATCAACACACAACCCAACCAACTATGGATGTATCACACTCGATAATAAAACCATCTGTTCCCTCGGGTAGGGACAGTATTGGGGCAGTAGTCAACCTCATTTCCAGCTCTTGAAAACTTTTTTCACAAGCATCTGACTATTGAAACTTAGCCTTCTTCTGAGTTAGCCTAATCAATGGAGATGATATAGATGAAAACTCTTCAACAAACCTTCGGTAGTAGCCAGCCAAACCCAAGAAAGTCTTTATATCGGTTGGTGATGTGGGCCTTGGCCAGTTATTTACCGCCTTAATCTTCTATGAATCAACTCGAAATCCTTCACCAGATACAACATGGCCTAAGAATTCCTAAGAAGCAAGATAAAATTCACACTTCAAAAACTTCACATACAACCCATTATCTTTGAGAGTCTGGAAGAATAATTCCGAGATAATTATTGTGCTCCTCTTCATTTCTGCAGTAGATCAATATGTCGTCGATGAATACAATCACAAATATTTCCAAATACTATTTGAACACTCAATTAATCAAATACATGAATGTTGCAGGAGCGTTAGTCAAATCAAAGGACATAAAAAGACACTCAAAGTGACCATATCAGGTTTGGAAAACAGTCTTTGGGATATGAAATTCTCTCACTTTCAACTAATGATAGCCTGATTTGAGGTCTATCTTTGAGAAACAAGTGGCACCCTAAAGTTGGAAAAACAAATCATATATCTGGGGAAGAGGATACTTATTCTTAATGGTGACCTTTTTCAACTGACGATAGTCAATAAACATTCTGAGGGAGCCATCTTTCTTTTGCCCAAAAAGGACAGGAGCGCCCCAAGGTGAAATACTCAGCCTAATGAATCCCTTATTTAAGAGATCTTTCAACTACTCTTTCAACTCGGTGGGAGCCATTCTATATGGCAGGATAGAGATAGGCTGCATATTAGGAAAAACATCAATCCCAAAGTCGATCTCTCTTTCAGGAGGGACTCACGGCTGATCATCAGGGAAGACTTCTAGAAACTTATTGACTATAGGAACTGACTCAAGGGATGGAGTCTCTACACTATTATCTCTAACTCGAGATATGTGGCAGATACAATCCTTAGAGATTAACTTTTGGGACCTCAGGTATGAAATAAATTTACCTCTAGGCACTACTGGGCTACCCATCCACTCTATGACAGGTTTATTTCAAAACTTAAACTTGACAATTCGAGTTCCATAATCAACTGCACCATAACATGCTTAAAGCCAATCCATGCAAAGAATAACATCAAAATCAACAATGACTAACTTAACTAAGTCACCCATGGTATCTCTATGAAAGATGGACACAAGACAATCTTTATAGACTCTCTCAGCTAGAATAGACTCACCAACAGAAGTAGAAATACTGAAGAGCTTAAGAAGGTGAGAAAGATCTCAAACTTATTAGCCACATATGGGGTCACAAAAAACAAAATGAACTTAGACCAAGAAAATCATAGACATGAAAAGTAAAGACTAGAAGTATACCACTGACAACATCTGGTGAGTTCTCCTAATCTTGGCGATGAGACATAACATACAGACGATTTGAACCTCCGTATGTACAAGAAGTAGTACCTCTATGATTACCCCAACTTAGTAGTACCACAAAAGAAGATTGGGCTCTGTCACTCCACATCAGACACTCTCTCTAAAAATGACCTACCTTACCACATTTATTGTCATGACCCGACCTAGGGCCTCGTCATAACACGATGATCGAAACCCCAAAGGGATCCAACTAAGTCTATTATTCATATCATAAGCATACATAAGGTAAAGTAAAAGCAACATCATAAGAGAGTCTAAACC